>NC_056751.1:327816360-328116360 GCF_019279795.1 Protopterus annectens | reverse complement strand
ACCAAACATGGAAATTTAAGAAAGTGGAAAGTTAGCAATGTGAACAAATCTACTTGGACTTCCGGTTATGTCCTACTAATGTTTTGAAGGGAGGCAAGCTCGTCTGCACCCCTTCACACCTCCTGCTAATTATATATGCAAACTCCAAGATTGCATTACAGTGAGGGAAAGGGTACATTTCCCGATCCCCATTGTAATGCAATCTCCATTCAAAATGACAAATCCACAACAGCGAATGCTAGTGTGCATTCTCTGCTGTGGATTCAAACATTTAAAAATCAACATTAAGAAACCTTGGAACAGTGACACTCAACCTTCCAAGGTTTGCGTAACTGTCTTCTGAGATTTTGATGGTAAACTAACGCAGGCTGTTTTGATTGTTTGAACCACAGTGCACATAGGTGGATTAAAAGTACATTTTCCTTACATAACCTGAAGTCACTACCTGTTTCACAACTTCTTTCTTTATAATAAAAAAAGCCAAATTAATATTTCTAGTGAAAATTTAAGTTCCAAAATGGAATCATCTATATTGAAATGCCTAATAGTGATAAAGGTAAACTGTTTTTTTCAAATAGTGAAAAATCTTCTCTTGTGATCTTTAAATGACTATAGTTGAAAATATTAAACCCATTATGGTTAACTAAATTGCCACATTGCTGTATAATCTGTTTTCCCTGTCCAGCAAACGCCTCCTTCCCCATTCAGTATTGGAAGCTTAGTCTCATTCCTTGCTCTTGTCCACCCAATACCCTGGTAACACCAGTGTTGGGGAGAGGGACATTCCTTTTACCCAAGGATTGTTGGGGTTAAAATTATCACTGCAGCTACTTGCTGGCTTGCCATCCTCTCAGAACTGCATATGGGAGTATATTCTAAAGGCTCAGGTAAATAAACACTGGTCCCTTCAGTGTCAGCCTGTAAATCAGGATCATAAACTGCCACCTGATTGCAAGTTGCAAAACCCTCACCTTGGGAAGTATCCCCTACAGTTGTAATGTCCTGATGAAAGTCATTATTGACTACATGACCTGGAACTTTAAGTGAAGGGTACACATGACATAACATGAAGGGTGCACACATGATCCAGAACTTTAAGTGAAGAGTACACACAACATGATTTGAAAGGTACATGTGATCTGCCCTGGACATTTAAGTGAAGGGTACACACGACATGCCCTGGAATTTTAAATAAAGGGTACACTGTTTTGTTGTAATGCTATTGTTTATCCATAACAACCTTCTTCTCTTTTTCTGCTGTGCATGAGCTCATATTTTTTTTATCTAATTTAATGAAAGCCTAATGATATTTGTTCTCATGAGTAAAGAAGAGTAAATCATCAAATATTTAATGATTTAAATTGTTCAGTTCAGTAAACAAGGCTTTAATTTTATTATTATTAAAATTAATTATGGCTTTTATAGTTCAAAGCCATGCTGGTCAAATAGATCTGTTAATTATTTGTAAGAAGTTTGAATCAGACTCAACACCATTAGGAAATGTGTAGCAATGTAGTCCTTGAGGGGCAGTTTTAAGATTTAGGCACTCTCACAAGTATGCGTTCTTGATCTGCAAACTACACAATTTAATTATTTTTTTCTCAAATGCTTGGATAAAGCCAAAAAACCCAGTCCATGCATGTCCCCATTGCCTGTAATGGACACTGCATATAGCAATATCTTTTACCATCAATTCCCTCTCCCCAGAAGTAGTTATCGCCATGAATGACTCGCAATTAAAATAAAAGAAGGAGAAACTTATACCGTCACATAAAGACATTAAACTATATGTCACATTTAGCAATACGTGTTTCCTCTTACACTGTCATGTCAAACAGCAGTATAAGACTACTTAGGCTAAACGCATATGTTATTCACATAATGCTTTAATGAGGGAGTCTGATACTGTAGGTGCTTCCATTGGTGGGAGCTCAGCAGAGGCATACATGCTGGTGGAACATGTTTGGTAGTTGCAGTGTGCTTGTATGCATCTGAATGTGCCTTTTTATCTCTCTATGTGTTTCACTAGAGCCATGGAATATCATTCAAATAATGATGAAGCTGCTATGTTGTATGCAAAATGGAACCTCCACAATTCTTCAACTTTATGTACCAGGATGCAATATTTATGACTTCAGTTGTATACCTGTTGACCTCTAACCCCACTCTAAAGTGTAGTCTGCAATTCACAAGGTTAGGAATTACAGACTATGCTGGTGCTGTGGATTTCCATTTGCAAATGAAAAGTATACCTGGTTCCCTCCAGGTATGCAGTTGTATACGCCATGACTCCATTGCGCATGACTCCCTTTATAAATCAATCTGGGATTTAGTATATGATATGAACTGAATATGAGCCTTCACAGCCATACTCTGTGTTTATGAACAGCAGCTATGGACTAGAACTGACCTAATATTTCCTCAGGTTATTTTTATCTAAATCACCTGTCAAAAGAAATTCAGCAACATTTCTGTCACAGCTCATGGAAGCTCCCCTCCTTGAAGAGATGTCACCACCATGTGAAAATAAGAGAGCCAGCATAACATCTTCAAGTCAGACTTACAAAATCATAAAAAGTTCAGTCCAACTCACAATAACTGGAGGGAATATCCCAGGCCAATTTTATGAGCTCTTAAAAATAACTTTAGTGATTAACTAGTACATGACTAAGATTTTTCCCAAGACCAACCCTTCCATATTTCTGTGAGTGACATTGGGCAGCTAATTACCTGATGGCAAATATACAATAGCAGATTAAATACATACATATACATATAAATAAATTATTAGATTAATTAATTAGTTAAGTAATAGCAAGAAGCCACAAAACTCTTAATACATGTTGGTACTTTGGGGCAGAGATGTTCAAGTGATTAGGAGGATGCCATAAATGGTATGAATGAAGAATGAAAAACATATCCTCCCCCTTTTGCAGAGTACAAGCCCTCTAGATTAAGTGATAGGCTGAGATGTGTAGCTTGCCACTGTAGAAGAGTTGAGAAGTGTCATGAGCCATGGTCATGATTAAAAGGAATCTCAGTCTTATTATGTAGCAGGTCAGGTACAATTGATATTATTAGAAAGATCTAGCATTATGAGAATTGAGTTGCTTGGACAAAAGCAGCTGGAATGAAATTACTAAGTGACCTAAGAACATGCTGGCAGCTATATACGTAGCACCCTTATTTAATATAGTCAATTTTAAGGTCACTATACCTTGAAAGAAATATGAAATGTTTAAATTTTCAACCATCTGTCATATTTGTTCAGTATTTCTAACCACCATGTCCTATTTTTAGTAGTTTTATTACCACTGGTCATCATTTGTACAACCTACTTCCAACACTATCCAATGCCAGATGAAAAATCATTTTGAATAAACTATTAGAAACAATGAATTTGTAAAAACAATGGTCATACTTTACAGGGGTTAAAGAAGCTAAGATCTCATTAACAGTTTACTGATAGCAGAAATCTGGCTTCTCAAAATAGTCAGCAAGACAATAATTTCTGATCTCCTCATAAAACAATAAGGTATAATGTTTACTTGTTGAAGCAGTCCATATTGGTATTGTATTTAATCATAAAAAGGAATTCTAGGGAGCATTTGACCGAAAGAAATTTCATCAAAATAACAATCAGCTCTAAATATTAGTACATGTAGCACATTCAGCTTCTATAGCTTCTACCTGCCTTTTGTTTTTTCACTTTGGTATTTGTTGTCAGTAAATATGGTCACCGAACATCATGAAAGCCATTTTAAGCCATAATTTGGTGATTTGACCTTTAGAAGCAACAATCATGTTTCTACTTACAAATGGTTATTTCAAAGGATACAGTGGCATTCATGTTTATTGGTTATAACAAAAACATACAGAAAAGGGAACACTTTACAGCCGTTAAACGATTTCATAATGCATTTTCATCTCATTCCTGAAATAATCATATGTTTTATTTTATTTATTTATTTATTTATCGATTGATTGCATTTGTTTACTGGGAAAGTCCAGTGGGCCTAAAAGAGCCCATTTTTTCAGTGGAGGCCCGGGGAGAAAAGCTCCAACAAGAACATAGATAGAGAAAATATTAAACATTAATTAGCAGAAAAGTAGATACAGTGTTACAGATAGTGATTACAGTAATATATACAAAATATATACATAAACACAGGAATTTTGTTGGTTGCCAGATAAATTCAATCAGAGAGGTATAAACAGAGATATATTAATAATCATTATTGTACCAGTATCAACAAGTTATAAAAATAATAATTATGGAGACAATATCATCAGTCAGCAGGAGCAAAAAGCATAGGAGTTTAGTTAACATATAAGGAGAAGGAACTGCAGACCTATCAACCAATTGGGGACAAATTTCAACAGAATCAGGGGCAAGTCAAGGAAAAATCAGGGACAATCAGGGACACTTTTAAAATATTAATGCTATTAACCTGCAACATTGACAGAATCAGAGCATATGAATTAATACACATTTTCTGAAGTAAAAGTAGTTTATAACTCTTAATTATTGTCATTATTCATTAAGTGTAATTCACCACCTTTCCTTCAAAAGTCACTAGTTTTAGGAGGGATTAAGAGGGACAAGGTTAAAATTTGAGTCAAAATCAGGGACGTCCCTGAAAATTGGGGACAGTTGAGAGGTATGGAAGGAAGAGGTTAGGTTATAGAGCAGGAACATAACCAGGAAGAGCTGAGATGATTCATCAGTATTTGTATGAAGGTGGTAGTGATGCCTGTCCTTCTTATAGAAGGTGGAAGTGAGTTCCATCATTTGGCGATGGTGAAAGAATAGAGGAGTTGACCAGCAGGTAAGGTGGGATTTTCTACTTTTGGAAGTATATGATTTTCAGATCTTAGTTGCCTGCTGGGTTGGTATTGTGTGAGTAATGCTGAGAGAGCAGGACAGTCTGTGAATCTGTAGATTATTTTGTGTGTTGTAGCTAGCTGAGTGAATAAGGGATGGTGGGGGAGTTCCATCCAGCTAATTGTTTCAGTGAGTTACAGTGGTGGGATGAGAATTTGATCTTGGTGGCAAATTTGGCTGTTCTGTTGTAAGACATTTCAACTTTGGATTTTACAGAATTCTGGATATTAGTGAGGAGAGGGGTCCCGTAATGGAGAGATGGTAATAAAAAGGTGGTTGCAAGGGTTTGTCTAGTAGAGAGGCTAAGAAAGTGTTGGTGCCTGTAGAACATACCGAGCTTTTGGTGTGTTTTTATGATGTTATTGCTTATATGTAGATCAAAGTTAAGGTTTTCACCTATAATAATGTCTAGTAGTTTAGTGTGTTGGACAACATCTATAGTGGTATTGCTTGGGCTTGTATAGTGAAGAGTTTTTTTATCTAGGAGAGTGGTTTTCTTAGGAGTAAAAAATACTAGTTTATTTTTTTTGGATTTAGGGCAAGATGATTGTTAAGCATCCAAGACTCAGTAGAGATGAGGGCATCCTGGGTGATTTGCAGTGCATATTATTGTAGAGTTGCCAGCATACAGGATTACTGAGCATTGTGGGAGAGTGGAGTGAAAGTTGTAAATAAAGATTCTCAGTAAGAGAGGACCAAGTATGGAGCCTTGGGGTACCTCTGCATTAGTACTGAGGAAGATTGTTGCTATTTGGTAGATTGCTGGCTATTAGACAGAGAGCTATTAAACCATTGTAGGGTAGGTGGGAAAATGTGGAGGGTAGATAGTTTGGAGAGGAGGATGGTGGGGAAATGGTATCAAAAGCTTTAGAGAGGTCTAGGAAAACAGAAGCAATTACTTTGCCAGAATCCCGTGCCCGGTTGACTGTATCTAGGAAGGAGAGGAGGGGAGTAGTGGTGGTGTATCCTGGTCTGAAAGCATGTTGAGTGGGTGATAGAATTTGGTTTTCAAACAGGTGGTTGAGGTGTTGGGCATAGATGCACTTTTCCCCCAGTATTTTAGAGAGGGATGAGAGAATTGCTATGGGCCAAAAGTTTGTGCTGTCTGTACTGGTGCCGCCTTTGTGTAAGGGGAGAATGTATGCTTTTTTCCAGATGTGTGGGACAAGGGGTTCTTTAATCGATCTGTTAATGAGAATGCTGATGGGATAAGCTATAGAGTTTACAGTTAGCTAGAGGAAGTGTGGTGGTAGAGTGTCAGGGGCCAGAGCACTGGGTTTTAACTTACCTAAACATTTTTTTATTGTGGCAGTGGGTATGGGGGAGTATTTTAGGTTGGAGTAAAGGGTAGAATTGTTTTTGGCATGATTTATTCATCAGCTGTCTTGGGTGGTGCTAACTGTAGGAAAGGTGGTGGTTAGGTTAGCAATGGTGTCAATGAAGTAGGAATTGAAGACTGTGGCACATTCTGCTGGGGTTTTGTCTGGGTCAGAGGATGGGTTGCTTTGAGAGCCTGGGAATAATAGTTGGTTAATGGAAAACCAGAATATTTTGGGATTATCTTTATGTTGGATTTGTAGATGGAGGTAGTTGGCTTTTTTATTTCTGGTTATTAGTTGTTTGTCTGGTTACAGAGTTGCTTCTATTGCAGTAGACTTGAGGGGTCTTTGTTTTTCTCCCATGATTTCCAGATTGTATCCCTTGTGGACATAACGTCTTTGGTGGATTTTTGCGACCCAGCTCGCATGGTTATGTTTTATCCATTTTTGGAGGGTGGGTGCTTGCCTATTTAGGATGTCTAAAAATGTTGTGCTAAATAATTCAGCAACCTCATTAACTGGTAAGGATTTGAGGGTTGCCAAATGTACTTAAGCTAAGGTTTAATTAAATATGGATGGTTGGAACTTAGTCAAATTTCTGGTTGATTTATATTGGTGTTAGCCTGGGCTTGGAGAATATTTGCATAGGATATATGCTGGGTGGTGGTCGCTAATGGCATTAGGTAGTATCCCTGCAGTAGTGATATTGTTATTGTTGAACACTAATATCCAGTCTATTGTGGAGCCCCGATTGTTTTCTTTTGTGGGGTCTGGCGATGTCTTGAATTAGTTGGGAGAAGTTGTAAAGGTTTATTTTGTCTGAAGGGTTATTTTGGATAATGTCTAGCCAATCAATGTTTACGTTACCTAGGATGATGGTTTCATTATCTATGTTTTGGGATATCTAAGCAAGTATGTTCTCAAATATTGGTATGTTGTTTCCAGGAGGAATATACACAGCAATTATGCAAATGTTTTTGTGATTGTTAAGTTTTAATACAGAGGTTAGTACTTTGGCTGGGAAGAAGTTGGCTGTTGGTTTTGAGTAGGGAAGTAAAGTATATTTTTAGGAAAGAGTATCGCTACTCCTCCTTCTCTCTTGTGGGGCTGATCACACCTTAGGCATGAGTAGCCTGGGGGAGACAATTTGTGTCTTTTACATATGAATTCAACGAGTTTTCTGTAGCTGCTATAATATCAGGGTTGTTTTGTAAAATCCATGCTTGGAGTTCAGGTATCTTGTTTCTAATGCTTTGGAGATTTATGGTTGAGAGCATGAGAGATTTGTTAAGTTTACTGGGGCTAGGGGGTGGGACATAATGCTTTGGCAATTTATGTGGGTTATACTTACCAGTTTTTTCCTGAGAATGGTATAGTTGCTTCTGGTGGTGTGATAATGGGAGCGTCTTTGGAGAAGTAGAATTTTGACTTTGGATAGCACATAGGTATTCTCTGTGAATAAGCTAGGGTGGATGTCTGTATAATTTGATAAATGTGGTTTATGTGTGGTGGTTGTACAGTTGGGTATTGGAGGTATGTTGGGTGTCTAGAGAGTTGTGATTATTGTTAAGAGAGTGTAAGTGAGAGAAGTAAAATCATAGTAATAGTAGTGATGGACATGATGGTGGTTGAGTGCAGTGTGTTAACTAAATTAATATGAGCAGGATATCTACCGTTTAGGGGATGGAGCACTATATGGCCCTATTTAGAATGGATGGGGAGGAAGAGTAGTTAGGCAGTATTGTATGACTGGGGGAATAATTAGGCAGTTATGGCATAAGTAGAAGAGAGGTGTAGGAGATGTCTGGTTAGGTATAAGATTAATGTTACATGGAGTGGGCAGGCATGGGGGCAGGATGGGGAGCAGAGTGAGCTTAGCGAACAGAGCAGGCCAGCCACTGCAGGGACAACACCTGAAAAACTATCAGTTTAAGGCGAGATATAAACTTAACATATCAGTATCTAACCCAAGATTAATCTAAGTAGCTCTGGAATGCTTTAAATAAGTATAACTATAAGCACACAGACAGGGTTGCTGGGCAGTTATAGAGATAATGCTGAAAGTAAAGAGCAGAAATGTACTAATTTAAACCGTGAATGATTGCTTTCTATTCAAATTTTATATTTTAAATTATTAACTTAAACATATACTATTTATAAGAGATGTCTGAACCAATTAAAATGCTCATATTATGAAGATTTAACTATTTAAGACATTGAAGATGGAATGCAAGACATTGGAGATGCAATGCAAACATTTTTTTTATTTCTGTTAATACTGGACTGCATTCAGGAATTACCTTCTCCAATATACATATAACTTTTGGCCAATAGTTATACCTTGTTTTCTTTATATTTTTTCAATATTTATGTTTGAAGTTCTTTTTTTTACAACTTGTCTCAAGAAATGGAGAAATTCGGAATTAGCAATCCCATTTTTGACAGAGATCATTGCAAATTTACAGGAAAAGTTAATGGACATGTTCTGCAGTTTGTGATGTGACTATCCCCCGGATTCTCAAAAGCTTGCATGGCGTGCAAGATCGGTGCAGGAGCCCAAGCAGGCAATATGTCCGCTGTGCGATCCAGGAACAGCCTGCAGGGGCGTGCATGAGTGCTCCTGCACTAATCTTGCACGAACAAAGCCCTTGTATGCAAATCACCCCATTTGCAGGAGAAATCCATGCAAATGAGGTGAATTTTACGATCCAGGGATCTTGCGACCGTCATTTTGCCAAGGTGGTTAGAAAATCCTTTTATGTGGCCCACCTAATCACAAAAGGGTATGCCTCTAGAACAAAAGAGGTTATTGTGCCCCTCTACTCATCACTCATCAGACACATCATAGATTACCATGCCCCATTTGGGATGTACCTTACAAGACACCTGCAACAGCTGGAAAGATAACAGAAGTACCTCACCAAGAGGATTACTGGCCTCAAACATATGCCCTATGCAGCCTGACTGAAGAAACTCCAGCTGTACTCGGTTGCATACCACTTACTCAGAGGTGATCTCTGCCTGACATACAAGGCCAGGTCCAACCCAGAATTGATGGACATGCTCCACCTAAAAAAAAAACAAATCCCCAGGAGCCTCACGCTCTGGTGATCTAAACCTCACCACAATGATAAATAGGACGTGCTGGAGGGATAGATTCCTGTCCCAGAGACTCCCCATGCTTTGGAACAGGATTCCAATCTGCATTAGGCAGAGCCCCTCACTAACACTCTTCAAGAGAAACCTTGACGAGTGGATGGGAAACAGAAAATTTACCCCGGGGATCACTGCAGTACCTCTGCTGGACAGAGGTACAGGGAACTAATTGCTTTGCTGGACCGAGGCACAGGGAACTAATCTAAGGGGGTGGCAAAAGTCAACACATTCTGGCTAGGCTTATAGATGCCCTCAGGCAGATAGCCTAGTACTTACCTATGAACCTATATCATGTAGTAAGCATGCCAATGGCCAAGTATAAGGTCACTGGCATTGCAAACAGTACAAACATTTTAAAAATTGACTTTTAATTCATATTAGCCGATCCCAGCAGTTTAAGTGTAGGGCAGCGACGCGCAAACGGGATCGGGGGAAATAACATAACGAACATAAGTTAAGCATTCTAACTAAAATCAGTATTCTGCCATGCAAGTCAGTGGTAGGCAGAAGACAACATGGCCGGTGAGTAGTGGTTGCTAAGGGGAGAGGCTTAGTGTGAGACATGTAACTATGTATTAGCAGGCAATCCTATTCAAATGAGGGGAGGGATAGTGAGTTCCAGGTTTCCCCAGGATGTGAGGCAGGTCCCAACAGTATAAGAGTATGAATAGCTGGGTGCAAACCTAGGAGGTAGGTAACATCATGGGGGGTGTGTGTGTCAGGCATACTGTAAGCGGATTGGAGCCCTGTGGCTCGGGGTTGCTCCTAGTTAAGCACAGCTAAGCTAGGGGGGGGGTGTCTAAACCTGCATAGCAGTCTTTACAAAGCCTAAGTGGGTGTGCACGGCATGCACCGGGTCATACAGGAAGAAAAAAGAGGTTAAACCAGGAAATAGCAGTAGTGTGCACATTTGAGCACTATGTTTGTGCAGCGCGCACACGGGCTTAAACAAGAAGGCAATGGGAAGGGAAAACAGCAGTAGGAAGTTAATCAAGGTGAACTAGCATAGCTGCTTAGTGAAATGTATCAGAAGCAGCCAATTACACAGGCAGCAGACCAGCCCAGCCCAGAACACTACTGCAAACTGTGCAAACACCTTCCCCACTGGTTTTTCCCACACTCTATACCACCCAAGCGGGGGATTTTTACCTAACAAACCTACAAAATGAGAAGGGCTGCAGCAGGCAACATAGAACAACATGAGCAAGAGGCTGAGGGTGGTGAGGATGTGGATGCTGCCGAACAACTCACAATGAGGAGATGGAGAAGAGTGTATAGACCCAGGGTAACCTAATAGGGGCTACATGAGCTGGAAATGGTGGAGGACTATAGGGTGGACAGAGACCCCCTACAGCAATGTGTTGAGCTGTGCAAGCCACACCTGTCACACCAGACTGACTGAGGGAAACCCATCCCAGTGGATACCAAGGTATGTGTAGGCTTAGGTGTACTAGCCACAGGTACCTCCCAAAGCACAACTGGGGATATCATGGGGATCTCTCAGGCATCAGCGTCCACAGTATTTCACCAGTTCCTGGATGCCATGTCAGCACATCCGGGTGAGCACATATATTTCCTCAACACCCATGAGGTGTTGACCAGCAATATGCCTCTCTTCCACCAAATAGCAGAATACCCTGGGGTAGTGGGTGCTATAGACTACACACACATATGCATCAAAACACCACCCGGTGAGCAGGGTAGGGCCTACATCAACCACAGGGGCATCCCCTCCATGAGCTGCCAGGTCATATGTGATGCCCAGGGCATTATACTGAATGTGTGTGCAGGCTGCCCTGGAAGCTATGATGATTTCCACATATGCAGCTGTACCAGAGATTTGCCAGTGGGGCATCCCCTACGGCCACCTAGTGGGGGATGCTAGGTCCACACTGGAGCTGTGGCTGATGACCTGAATAACCACACCATAATGAGGCACATGCACATGCCAGACATATAATAGAGTGTGTGTTTGGGATGCTCAGGTCACGGTTCCTATGTCTGGACACATCTGGTGGAGCCTTGCAATATTCACCAGCTACATGTACCCAAATTGTTATGGTATGGGCTATGCTACACAATATCATCCTGTGTAAACAGCTGCAGCAGGAACAGCATGGGGCAGGGCCACACAGCCCCCCACCAATGCCAAGGCCTGCACAGGTACAGAGTGACCTGGAGGAGGAACAACCTGAGCCTGCCCCACTAGACAGAAGGAAGCATGCCCAGTATGCCCTGGCCTTGGCAAAGATGCAATGCATAGCACATGCACTGCCACAGTAGGGACCCGGGGAATGACACCTCTCTCTGACTCACACATACAGTAAAAGGGATGCCAAACATGACACTACCTGTGCTCAACCATGTATAGGGAGTGTACTATGTGCATCCAACATAGGCAGCCCACCAGCACCATCTGCAAGCCTGGCATGCCCACAAGGTAAGGCAATCAACCTACCAATTGCCATATGAAGTAGAAAGTGTCATTACCTGTAGCTATGGTATGGATGTGAGAATGCAAGGGAAATGGGAGGCTGGATGTTATAGCAGCAGACAGCAGACACCCATAGTGGCACCATGACATTTGTAACACATACTGGAGTCACCATAGTAGCCAGTACTACACAGGGTGACCTAACCCACTGCAGGAAATGTGCTGAGTGACATGTGTGTCCATATGGCCTACACATGCCAGTCAGGATGTTTCACATATCCAACAACAGTGTCAGGCAGCAGGACAGGTGTAGACAAACCCAAACAGAGCCTGTGCTATGGCCCCAGAATGATGGCTATGGTTAACCTTCCCCTAGGCCTACACAGACAGACCACAGCAGGGCAGGCAGTGGGATGTCAGTTCTGAAGGGTAGGAATTCAGACAATAATATGTAGGGCAACCAAAGCCATGATCTGTAGTACACTGGTATGCCTCTAGCCAGCATGATAGATAAGACTACAGACTGAAATGGAGTACCCAACATACCAGTACAGTCCCAGCAAATGTGCACAAGTGTCAGGTGTGCCCCCCATCCTATGTAGACATATAGTAACAGTCAGGTGTGCCCCCCCAATCCTGTATAGAAATGTAGAAATAGTCAGGTGTGCCCTCCGCCCAACCTACATAGAAATATAGTAAAAGTCAGGTGTGCCCTTCCCAATCCTGTGTAGAGCTGTAGAAACAGTCAGGTGTGTGCCCCCCCACCGCTATGCAGAAATGTAGTAACAGTCAATGCCAAATGATGGATGGATACCCTGCAACACACAGGTCAACACTGCAGTACAAACTACCCAGACTTGACCCACACATGGAATACAGACGGCCATGCTGGGCATGCTCATACACTTAGAGAAATGAAGGCAATGTAAGGCAACAACATACTAAAATGTCATACTGGGCATGCTCACACACTTAAACACATGACGGACATGTCTGCAAACACCAGTGGACCAGATATATCTGGCAGTTGCAGTTGTTAGTGCAGACACCTGTCAGTATGCACCACTCATGCCTTGCACACACAATGGATAGGAATACAGACATATATGTAAGGACAACACACTATAATAAGCCAAAGGTAGACGGACATAGATGTGTGGAAGAGGATGACTGTGACAAGGAGCCATCCAGGCCTGTCCCACCCAGCGCACAGCCAAAGGGTCCCAAACACATGAGGTGCAGATGACACTCACTGCAGATACTAGCCACCAGTATCTGTCAGCATAAGTCCATGTGGTGCATGTGCCAGCTGTGCAACATGACTGTACAATGAAGTAGTCATCTAGCAACTGTATACACGTACCTGTGAAATATGACCCTGTGTGTGTCCGCATGTGGCATGTCAACCCCTACATGAATGGGTAATGACCCATGCACACACACTGCCCTCCCCATAGTCCTACTATGACAAGCCCACTGAGGTCATCCAATGTGAACTCCACCTTTGGGAGAGTTGTAGCCTAGAAATCTCTGTGGCGCATCCCATAACTGTGTATCGCTGTAGTGTGATAAACTAATTAGGTAGGAGTTCTATCCCTAGACATGGCAACTGTTTGTGAGTGTATGTGTGTGTGTGTGTGTGTGTGTGTGTGTGTGTGTGTGTGTGTGTGTGTGTGTGTGTGTGTCTGTCTGTGTAGAGAGCAATGCTTTTCAGGCTAGCCAAACTCCCCATAATCCAAATGCTCAATCTTCGCAAGGCAGCTGATGTCATTCACCTAGTAATACACCTCTGGGAGGCTGTAGCCCAGTAATCTCTGTAGCGTGTCCTGTAAGTGCATACCGCTGTAGTGTGATGAACTAGTTAGGTAGGAGTTCTATCCCCAGACATGGCAACTGTGTATGAGTCTGTGTGTGTTTGTGTGTGTGTCTGTCTGTGTAGAGCAATGCTTTTTAGGCTAGCCACACTTCCCATAATCCAAATGCTCGACCTTCGCAAGGCAGCTGATGTCATCCACCTAGTAATACACCTCTGGAAAACTGTAACCCAGTAATCTCTGTAGCGCGTCATGGAAGTGCATACCGCTGTACTGTGATAAACAAATTAGGTAGGTGTTCTATTCCCAAACATGGCAACTATGTGTGAGTGTGTGTGTGTTTGTGTGTGTGTGTCTGTTTGTGTAGCGAGCAATGCTTTTTAGGCTAGCCACACTCCCCACAATCCAAATGCTCAATCTTTGCAAGGCAGCTGATGTCATCCACCTAGTAATACATCTCTGGGAAGCTGTAGCCCAGTAATGTCCATAGCGTGTCCTGTAAGTGATTACCACTGTAGTGTGATAAACTAGTTAGGTAGGAGTTCTATTCCCAAACATGGCAACTATGTGTGTGTGTGTGTGTGTGTGTGTGTGTGTGTGTGTGTGTGTGTGTGTGTGTGTGTGTGTGTGTGTGTGTGTGTGTGTGTTTGTGTGTGTGTCTGTCTGTCTGTGTAGAGAGCAATGCTTTTTAGGTAAGCCACATTCCCCACAATCCAAATGCTCAACCTTTGCAAGGCAGCTGATGTAATCCACCTAGTAATGCACCTCTGGAAAGCTGTAGCCCAGTAATCTCAGTAGTGTGTCCTGTAAGTGCATACCGCCGTAGTGTAATAAACTAGTTAGGTAGGAGTTTTATCCCCAGACATGGCATCTGTGTGTGAGTGTTTGTGTGTGTGCGTGTGTGTGTGTGTGTGTGTGTGTGTGTGTGTGTGTGTGTGTGTGTGTGTGTGTGTGTGTGTGTGTGTGTGTGTGTGTGTGTGTGCGTGTGTGTCTGTCTGTGTAGAGAGCAATGCTTTTAGGCTAGCCACACTCTCCAGAATCCAAATGCTCAACCTTTGCATGGCAGCTGATGTCTTCCACCTAGTAATACACCTCTGGGAAGGTTGTAGACCAGTAATCTCCATAGTGCTTGCCATAACTGTGTACTGCTGTAGTGTGATTCAGAACCCTGGTAGGGTTCTATACCCACCCAAGGAAGTTCTGGATGTTTTGTGTGTGTTCCACTGTCTGTATAGGGAGCAATGCATTTTAAGCTAGTCACACTCAGTACATGTCAAATGCCCTACTTTGGCAATCCTGCTGATGTCAGCCAATGTGATATACACCTTTGGGGAAGGAGTACTGCAGTAATCACTGTGGCACGTACTATAACTGCGTGGTGCTGTAGTGTAATAAACTAGTTAGGTAGGTGTTCTACTCCCAGACATGACAGGTGTGTGTGTGTGTGTGTGTGTGTGTGTGTGTGTGTGTGTGTGTGTGTGTGTGTGTGTGTGTTTGTGTTTGTATCTCGTAACCTGTGTGGAGGAGGGTGTACATGTGTGACACCTGGGCCCAATGTGTAGTGGGTTTTGCAATTTTCTTATATCCATACCTATACATGTGACAACAAGGCCAGCCAATCGCAGTTAGCAACCCCAGTATTACCCAGAGCACACTCTTAACCCATGTCACATACACACACACATGGTGAGGCAACAACCAAGATGTGTGAAGTATACTGCATATTGGCGACTGATAGTAACAATGGTGTGAATGCAGTGGCCTACAGAGGCCATGGCACCCTTTCCATCAGTATGATAGGCACCTAATTGCAGACAGTGTGCCTTCAGTATGTTTTCCACTGGATGCCTGCAACAACTGTGGTTCCATCAAATGTGATCCGCAAAGGACATACCATGCCTTACACACATGACATGTATGGACAAATGCCACTGACACAAGGGAATACGTGTAGCATGCTACCAATGTAGGTGCTGGGTCAACCAGCTGTCCATTACCTAGCCCCACCACATGAGGGTGGGACTGTCACATCTGATGATTACATACTGTGTACACAACATGGGCCAGACAAACCAGATACACTTCCACATGCCACTGTACATGAATGTGGGATGTGTGCACATCCCAAACACGGTCCATGTTATGGCGTATAGAACACATACATGCCAGGCATTACACAGCACTGGCCATGCACAATAGTAACCCAGGAGACGGGATGGTGTAAACTATACCCACCTGTGTGGTCCATTCTGGACACTACACCCCTTAGCCATATTCTCATGTGGCCTGGTGCCAGGGTATGCCCCTCATCTAACCTTGTACAGCCATCTGGGAACGTCAACCACTACACACCCGTGAAGCAATGCACACATGCACACTGGTACTAGCACCCTGTGACTGTGTGTGTGGTGTATGATGCTTCCAACCACAATCACACCCAGTACCACACCCAGTGTCATACTAAAGCATGCTCTCTAATGTCAGACACCGTCACATACCCTTTGACCATAGAACCCCAGGATAACCCCTGTGGGCCAATTCATACCTATGCATTACTGTATCATGGCAAGGTAACTAGTTAGGAAGTGTATTCATTACCCTGCCAAGTGTGGCAATGTGTATGAGTCCCTTACAGAGTGTGGCTGTGTTGACACTGACACCTGTTCATGTGGACAGGCTCATGTGTTACACCTACTGTATCACAACAGGGTTGCAGATGTCACTCACCAGCACATATACGTCTGGACAGCTCACCAACATGTAAGCTATGTGGTGCATGCAATAACTGCATGCACATGTGATAGCTATGTGTAGCAGTCAGGTGTTTGAAACCTCATACTGGTAGGTGTGTGACACAAACATGCTTACATTTTACTCACCCGCACATTCCCTGACATACTTTGTCTCTGTCTGTCCCACCCACACCCTCTCTGGTGGATGTGGGATGTACACCTGCATTGCTAGGCAGCAGCTTGTGTTTTGTAAGTGATGGTCATGATCAGCTGATGGCCTCTGCATCAGTTGCAGTCCTCCTCTAACTGAGTGCATGTGGAACAGCTGTGGTAACATTCCCATTGCCAGTTGCATAGTAACAAACTCCAATATCTAGGAACGTCATTTTGGTGTTGGCCCTTTACATCCATTGTGAGCAGGAACTAGAACTGTCATTTGGCAAAATGCAGATCGGTTGGATTGGTGATTTATCTCTAACAACTTACACTGTGGAAACAGGACAACACAAAGGAGGGGGATGTACCTGACCTGACTACAGACTGTAAGTGCTGCTATACTGCATGTGAAGTAATGTTAGTTTAACAGTGTGTGTATGGATATGGCTGTCCTACATGTTGTAATACCTGCCGTGTCAGTACTGTGTTTATGAGGAATCTGCAGGGTCGTCTGCAGACTGGGCAGTGTGTTGTGCCCTTGGTGTCATGTGTTACCCACAGAGCACATATCTGTGAACTAAAGAAGGTAGTGTGAGGATTGCAGTCTGTAGATGGTGAAAGCCCTGACAGTTACTGACTTCATATCCCTCATAGGACACATGTTGCAATAATCCCTGTTACTACAGTACATGTATGAGGTTAACATAGCAACATGTCAATATTGGCTTTGTGTATGTGTTTCTAGCCACAACTCTGTCAACCTTTGTACATATGTCGTGCATTGTGAGGTGCATGTGTGCTGTACACCATCATAAGTGTCATCATATCTGATAGTAAGCCAGGGAGATATCAGACTGCTACACATGTTATGTACAGTACGGGTAATATTTGATGACATTACCAGGACATTCCCTGGTCATTTGTACAGTACTGAGGTCTGTGTAACTATGGTGACTGTCGAGAGTGTATGTATTGTGAACATGTTCTTTAGCCTGTGTACAGACTGTGGTAGATGTCATTGTTATAGGCCCCATCTTATCTGATGTTACATGCTGCTCCATTGTATGTTACCGTATTGGTTTACATGTTTGTAGGGCCATACACACACATGTCCCATACCACAGACAGATAGCAGACCACAACGTGTAGCAGCCCAGTATATGTAGGGTTAGTCTGTGAGTGGCACATATGAGGATGCTGTTGAACAGATAGTCCATATACTGTATTTTTATGTTAGCTTACCATATGTAGCTGTGGCTGTGTTCACATTGGATGTGGTTATGCACTTTCACACAGGTTTATCTTACCCTGTGGTGTGACATGCCTGCAGAGCCTGCTATATATGCAGGTACATGTGCAATCCCCCATAGGAGATGTTGGCCAGTGATGAGCCAGTCTGCCTGTAGCCTGCACAGTGCATTGTTACATGTCTAGCAGCTTAGTGTACTTATCGAGTGAGATGTCATGTGGAGATATTTGCCGGATGTACTGGTGTCGGGTCTCCCTTAACAGTCATGTATGTCAGACAGAGCAGTGGGATGCTGTACAGATGTATGCCACTATCAAATGGGTAGTATGTGGTCATGGAACCCCTGTACCAGTGGTATTATGTATCAGGCCAGACAGGGGTGTGTGAATGCATACCTATGGTGGCATATGTATACCAGTCATTATGTGTTATACCCATCTACATGACTGTTAACATCCATATTGTCATGCATGGTACACATGTTTAGCACTAAGGGGTTCTGTGTATATCTCTGGACTGTAAGGAGTGTTTCAGAATGTCCACAAATATTGGCCAATATCTGTGCTGCAGTCCATGGGGGCATTACATGCAAGCAGTGGTACTTTACCATGATGTCCATAGGATGTCTGTCAGTAGCCAATAGCACACATGTGGAAAGCAGATGTGACCTCCCACACACACCATGTCTGTGATGACAATCACAATTACAGTAGCAATAGTCGACCAATATACCTACTATACATACCTGACATCCACTTGCACTACAATGTTGGGACTATAGGGGCTGTGGTAGGTCTACAATCCATGTCCAGGACATATGGTAAGGACATCTGTACATATATACATCCAGATATATATCTATGATTACACATATAGGTTCATAGGTTTATAGGTAAGTACTAGGCTATCTGCCCAAGGGCATTTATAAGCCTAGCCAGAATGTGTTGGCTTTTGCCACCCCCTTAGATTAGTTCCCTGTGCCTCTGTCCAGCAGAGCCATTAGTTCCCTGTGCCACTGTCCAGCAGAGCCACTGCAGTGATCCCCAGGGTAAATTTTCTGTTTCCCATCCACCTGTCAAGGTTTCTCTTGAAGAGTGTTAGTGAGGTGCTCTGCCTGCTGTACATTGGAATCCTGTTCCAAAGCATGGGGAGTCTCTGGGATAGGAATCTATTCCTCCATCATGTCCTATTTATCGTTGTGGTGAGGTTTATATCTCTTGTGCGTGTGGCTCTCCGGGATTTGTTTTTTTTTTTTTAGGTGGAGCATGTCCACCAATTCTGAGTTGGACATGGCCTTGTATTTCAGGCAGAGATCACCTCTGAGTAAGCGGTATGCAACAGAGTACAGCTGGAGTTTCTTGAGTCGGGCTGCATAGGGCATCTGTTTGAGGCCAGTAATTTTCTTGGTGAGGTACTTTTGTGGTCTTTCCAGCTGTTGCAGGTGTCTTGTAAGGTACATCCCAAATGGGGCATTGTATTCTATGATGGGTCTAATGAGTGATGAGTAGAGAGGCACAATAACCTCTTTTGTTCTAGATGTGAACCCTTTTGTGATTAGGTGGGCCACATAGAAGGATTTTCTAACCACCTTGCCAATATGATTATCAAAGGAGAGATTGCTATTTACTTGGGTCCCCAGATCCCTTATTACATTTTCTGTATTTAGGGGACTACCACCTATGTGGTAGTTCATGGGTACTTTGTTTTTTCAAAGGAATGACTATGCACTTTTTGGCATTTAGCTTGAGGCCATGATTTTGACACCAGGTATCCATCTCAGTGAGACCCATCTGGAGGGTGTCTGTATCAGCTGGAGAATCAGTTATGGCCCCTAGTTTGCAGTCATCTGTAAACTTGGTCAGCCATAGTCCTCCTATGCTTGCCTGTACCTCTTAGAAGTATATACCAAACAGGAGCAGTCCTAGGACTGAGCCCTGGGGGACGCCACTTGTAACCGGCTTAGAGTCGGATGTAGAGCCTGCAACTCTCACCATGCGGGTTCTATCCATGAGCCAGTTGGCAAACCATCTCATGACGTAGGAGTTTATGTTCAGGCTGGTGAGCTTGTCTATAATACTAGAATGAGGAATGGTGTCAAAAGCCTTTGCGAGGTCTAGGTAGGCTGTATGGACCTCCTTTCCCTCGTCTAATGCCTTGGTAACTATCTCAAAGAAGTCCACCAGGTTTAGGAGGCATGATCTGCCCTTAACAAAGCCAAACTGGGTAGGGTCCAAGGTTTGGAGGTTTCCAATGTCTCTGTTAATGAGTTCCATGATGATGCATTCCATACCCTTGCAGACCAGGTTAGTCAGGCTTATAGGACGATAGTTCCCAGGGCCCGTTGTGGCTCCACCTGTGTGGAGCGGAATAACTGATGCTGTGTGCCACTCTGTGGGTACATAGCCTGTAGAGAGGCTGAGTTTGAACAGTGTGCTTAGGTGAGGGGATAGTTCATTTTGGAGCTCTTGTAAGACACAGCCTGGGACACTGTCCGGTCTCATTGAAGCTGTGTTTTTGGCTTTGGATAGGGCTGTTTTAACCTGTGTGTCGGTGATTGACGGGGCCCTACATTCTTCTGGTATGGTTGTGGGCCGTTTAGGGGGTGAGAGGGGGGTGAAGTTTGCACTAAACCTGTTTTCCAGAATGTTGGCAATATCAGTCGGTTCAGTGTGTTTTGTGCCATTCTGCACTAACTCAGAGCAGACCTAAGAGTTTCCACTTAGGTTCTTGACATAGCTAAAGAACGATACATATTGACATATATAGTCGGGTATGTATAATACATAGATATACATATACACACCCAGATATATACAAATACAGAGCAATATATGTCTACACATATACAGATAGTGATACATATGCACATAAACGTATGGATATCTATAGATATATCAACAGTAGTAGGTATATCAGTATAGATATGTATGCACATATAGTCATAGATATCTAAATATATACCAACACAGCTAGGCCACAACCAAGCAGTATTACTAACAGCTAGCAGGTATCACTGCTGGATGGCTACACTACCTGCCAATTATGCCTCATACTCTACACCCTACAACATGTTACACTGCAGGACTGTGGTACACTGGTGTACACTCACCCTGTGCATCAGAAATATATCAGCCTGTCCCTGCATCGATGGTATGGATGCCAGGGATGGGGCACAGGTATCATCATATGCACAGGGTGTGGTGTTGGTCTGCTAGAGGCCGAGGGTGGCCCATACATTTGACACCATATGTGTGGATGAGGGGTGTATTCTGGGGAGCTGGCTGAAATGATGTGGTGTGTGTAGGTATGAGGTGCCCTAGGTTTGTTTGATTACTGTGTGGGTATGCATGCACACAGTTCTGCCTTGCGCTGCCCTACACAGGTGTTTATGGACAGCTGCAGACTATACCTGGCAGGGTGTGCAGTTCACTGCCTCCAACCATGGGCAGGTTGACTATGCCTGCCAGGGGTTCTGAGGGCACATGCATGTACAGGCATTGAAATGCTACTCTCACCTGCTGATGACATTTGTCTGCTGGTGCCACATCCCTCTTGTGTCTTGCCAGGACCACGTGCACATGGCCTGCTGTGGTGTGGTGTGGACCTCACACCCCCTGCACTGCCGGAGCTGCTACTGCCACTAAGGGAGCTCCTTGGTGTCCTAGCATGCCCATGCTAAGTACCAGCTGTTGGTTTTGCTGGGCCACGTCCACGCGGGTGTTGCCGCATCCCCACCACATGTCAAAGCATGGACACACCATGACTGATGAGGGCCATCAGCTTATCATGCCATCTATCCACTTGCTCGTTAGAAGCATGGATGGCAGCCGCCACTTCACAGAGGTTGTCGCCTACAGTAGCAAGTGCAGCTCTCTGCAGCCTAAGGCCCTGTCTGGTGTAATGCTCAATATGTGCCTGCTCTGCCATTACAGCCTGGAACATGTATCTGCTGGTTGCAGCTATGTTGACTATGCCAGGGGCATGATGTCCAGCGGCCCTACCATGAGCACCCTGGGACATCTGCCTGTGTGGCAGCCTGCTGGACATCTGGCTATGCCTGCTGTGACTAGACACATTAGGCATGGTTATCACACTTTCCTGTGCAATGCCACTGAATGCCAGCTGTCCCTCTGGTATAGTCACTGGTGCTGGGGTGTGTATAGGCACTGTAACTGTGTGCAGGGGTGGGGTGGCTAAAAGGGAGATGTCAAATGTATGTGCAGTGTCGGCCCCTGACAACCCCACCTGTGCCTCACCATTATCATCATCATCAACATCATCGGTGTTTGTATAGACACCTACTTCATATTGGGTGCAGGAGGGACCCTGACCCACCTCACCACCTGTGGGAGGAAAACAAAAACCACACTTTAAAACTTGTACAGCATCACTTAACAGTACACACACACACACACACACACACACACACACACACACACACACACACACACACACACACACACATGCAGGTGAGGATGCACAATGATCGTACACACAGTCCTCCAATTATCCATCTGCCAACATGCAGAACATATGGTACAAAACAGCATGCAGTTCAGCTATACTCACACCATGCTAGCAGTGGTATACAGGTTTATGATGCATGTGCTGTGACTAGGTGATGCCCCTTCCCCTGGATACCACTGCACCCATGTACACATTATTGCTGTGCACCTGTTCTGCACCCTTCCATGTACTGTGGCCCACAACTCACAGGTGTCCAACCCATTGCGGAATGTGTATTACCATGTCAGTTATGCCAGCTGTACCTCTTACAGCCCCTATGTCTTTCAACAACACATACCTAGGATGATACGTGGACTGTTGTTATTGGTGAATCCCAGATGCCTGATTTACAGCTGTCAACATCAACAGACCATGTATGGGCACTGCAGAAATGCTTACACTGACAACCATCACAGCATATCGTGGCTATGGGGGGGCGTACACACCATTATCACTTTTACACACACAACCGTGATCTGGCATGGGACCACAGCACTGCAGATTTTAGCAGTACACACACCCCCGGTATGTAACATAAGTCTTGAACATTCATATGCAGTGTCTACAGATTGTGGTAGATGTCCGGCTGCTGACCGTGATGCATACACACCATGTGGGGATGTGTGTGCACACCCTTATCGTGATGGTTTATCCCACCTCTTGTTGTGTGTACAACAGCAGTCACTGCTCATGGCAGAGATATACCAGTGTGGCCCTTCCGCAATTGCCAATGTATGTTCAGCCTACCCTACACATGTCCCCCTATTCTGCATGTTTGCAAGGTCCACTCGTGCACATCCCATGGTGTTAACACAATGTCATCACTATTGCAATGTGGGTAGGGTTATGGCTACCACAGGTCCTGGACCTGACTGTATGCAGATAGAGCCATTCCTACCATCCTTAGGATCCCTGCTGCAGTGCACTGGTGTTTCATGCTGTGACTCCCCCTCAGCATTTATGCAGATGCATGACAGGTAAGCCATACGCATATGTGTCAGCTTGCAGTGTCCTATACACTGCACACCACATGTTGCAGGCTAGACCCAGTTGAAAATGTGGACTAGTGTAATGTTGTATGCCATCATGTATTTCAGCAGCAGTTGGCATTGCCCTACAAGTACGTACACTGGTTTTGCACTGTATATGGGTGTTGTCCAGAACATGTTGCTACTGGAAGCCATATCTACCAACAGTATGTTACCCCCTGTGGACACATTCCACAATGACAGGATGTTAGTTTTCATGCAGGTGTGTGACAAACCCTTTCAGTACCCTATCATGTTCGCCCCTGTGAGACCATGCATTTCACAGCAACAATACATGCACATGTACAGCATGCATTCAGGGTAGATGTGTTAGAAGTGTGCATGGAATATTACATTGCCATT
Organism: Protopterus annectens; assembly: GCF_019279795.1. NCBI lineage: Eukaryota > Metazoa > Chordata > Ceratodontiformes > Protopteridae > Protopterus > Protopterus annectens. The sequence goes on along the minus strand of NC_056751.1, from coordinate 328,092,718 downwards.
ACAAGTCCGGTGTGTTGGCATGCATCTACATAAGACATACTCACCAGCTTCAGGCTGCTGCCTTGCTGTTACCCCGGAGTGACCTACATAAGTGGGTGAGAAATGCAATGTCAGTGCCCACACCTGTCGCACTGCTACAGGCTGGGTGCAGTACTACCATACATCTACTTTAAATACACACATTACTACCACATCTGGACATCTCATTATCACTACAATCCATCAGCACATTATTTGTCTAACATATCAGATATGCATGATCTACATATACCACTGTGGATATTTACACAACAGTGGTCTACTGATGTGCCCTGTGTCCTTACCTGCGCACTCCTCGGCTGTTGTGTGGGTGACACCCACCTCCACAAAGGGGTCCAGTGGTTGATGTTGTTCAGGATGGGCAGGTGCCATGAGGCTGGCCAGGAGCTCCTCCACACGTGTCACGGAGGGATGGATGGCATGCCCCCCACCCCGTGGCAAGGTGATTCCCCCAGACTGTGGCAGCACAAGACAGGCATTGCGAAGCAGGTTGGTGCAATGATGCCAGACCTGCTCATAACTGTGGTTATGCAGGCCGGCATCATTGACCCTATGGATGAGATCGTTCCACAGGGTGGTCCACTCCTGCTGTTCAAGTGCTGTCCTGCCAAACAAGACCTGGTAGTGCAGTACCAGGTGGTTGATTATCACTTCATTCTCCTCTGCGGAATAAGTTGGTAGGTGGCTGTGTGCCATCATGCTTGAAAAACATGAGGATGGGAACAGGCCTGAGTGACACATATGGCAAAGTTACCACAGTTCATAATACACATCTCTGTCACTCCCCCCCGATATCAGTTTCAAAAGACTATACACACAACTCATTAGATATGGCTACAGCTTAACTACCATTTGGACAGATTGTGTAGTGTACCATGTCTTCTGCTATGTGATTGTCACCATTTCCCCTGTGTGGACACTAACATTGCGGGCCTGTTACAGACTATTCACTTGCATGCCATTGTCAGGCCACTATGGTTACATATATGCCAGTGGTATGGCTGCTCTGAGATTGCTGCACATCTGACAGTCTGTGTTATGGGGGCTTCTATGCATGCTGTTGGACATGTACCGGGATTGTGTAGACTATTACTACCTACATATATACTATGATAGTGACACATTAACATGTATATGTTCCATTGGCCAGCTGATCCACCTCTCCACACCCATCTGACCAAGATACCTGGCCACATCACATGTGTGTGCCAACATGGGGCCTCCTCCTGTACTGTTACAGCTATACCATCAGGTGGAACCACCCAGGGGATGTTGGCCCACCCCCATCGGTCATACACCAACATGTCCCTGTCCCCTGAGCTCAGGTCTGGGTCTGTTCCATACCAGGCTCCACAGACACATGAAGGATGTGCTACATCCATCTGAGGCACCAGGTACATATTCACATGGCCAACATACTCCCCCTGCTCAGCCACCAGACCTGGAACCTTCAGGACATGGATTGCTGTTGTGAGTGGGAGTTGGTGGGAACCTTATTCCCATTGTGGCCATATTGCGGACCATGAGTTGTCCACATCACAGACCACACACACCCTCCTCGGTGTTTACCCACCACTTGTGTCACATACCACCCCTGTAGACTGTCCTCTGTATCTACCAATCCTGACCACCTCCACGTGTGTATCTGCCATACTTCCCCATATTCCCATTGCATACTTCACAGGCAGGGGCATTGTGGTGCTAGGACAGGACTAACATGTGACATACCCATCCATGGTGCACACACTGCCAGCTGTAGATATCTGTCTGTATTGCTATGTGTGCTGCTGACTCACACATAGCACACATCACTGTGGTAGTGATATAGGGGACATGTCTTACCATACATATCTGTTTGTGTGTGTGTTTGTACAGATGTTGACATTTGCATATCGGTATTTATCTATATGTGTGCAGATATTTGTGACTACAGATATATGTGCACATATATATGTCTACACATGGGTATATGTATATTTCTGGGCATACATGCTGATATACATATATATCTTTAAATATTATATATGTGACATATGTACACATATGCATACCTAATTGTGGTGTACATTCAGACATCAGCTCCACAATCTCACAACTCCTTCCTGCACAGCTGCACTGTTCTGCCTTGCTACAATACAGATAGGTGCCACATATAGACACAGCCTGACATTAGGGGGGTATATGTAGAGGATGATTGCAGGGTAACCCTATTACACACCTATGGCATTCAGGCATGCTACACTAAAGATTCTCCTGAGTATCCTGCCAGTGGTGGGCCATGGTTCCCACATGTCCATCATAATGGCATTACTTCCACCACCAGCTATTGGCAACATAATATACATACTTCCCATTACACAACACACACTATGATGGCTTACATCTTGTCTGTCAGTTCTGACATGCACAGTTAATGGCTATGGCCCACTACACAAAGGGACATACACTATTGTCCATAGCAGTTGTTCATTTGAACATCATCACAACAACAACTGATGGCACATATAAATCATTCCACATCATCTATCCCATTATGATGGACCAGATACTACATTCTATAACATGTATATATACCACACATACCTGTTGTGGGAATGATGTCTTGTTGAATGGCAGCTGGCTTAACGGCTGTGACATCAGCTTAAGAGCTGTGTCTTTTTTTTTTTGTGTTTCCTCTTCCTCTCTCTCTTTCTCTCCCTCTCCAGTAAAAAAGATTAAGCTGCTTTGAATAGATTGCAGCCTGGCTTTAGTAGGTGATGCACATGATCAAGTGATGGTCTCTGCACCAATCGGTGTCCACCAGTTGCTAATTGCATGCAGCTTGATGTGTAGTACTTTCAATTACCACTGTCATGGCAAGCACCTAGTATAAATCCCCACATCATATGGGCGTGGTCCCTTTACCTTTCCTGTGTGATGGACATCCTTCCTGTGTGTGGGCATCAGTATTACGGACAGCAGGTAGCAATACCTCTTACAGGAGAACAGGCACACTCAGGCCAACTACATATTTGTAGGAGGTTCCAGAACTGCAGACAGAGTGTGAGTAGAGTTGTGTTATGCTTTGTATAGGACTGATGTTACAGGGTGTATGTGTACATACTAGTTTACCTTGGAATGCAGTCTGTCTGCATAGCTCTCAAATGTGAGCCTATCCTCTTGGTGGCCAGAGGTGTGCCTATCATGTTTTGTATGTCCACCACACAGGTGCTGTGTCAGATATTTCACTGGCAGTGTGTGTGTTGAGTACTATCAGTACATGGCTACATCCATTTATGTTTCTAACCTCAATTCCCTGACTAAGGGTATGTTGCAGACTATCCTGTAACACCAGCGACTTGCTTAGTGTATGGCAACAGTTGTCCACATATGGGCCTGTGTTCCAGCCTCTGTCCTCCACCTACATACCAAGCTTTGCACATATGACATGCTGTCAGTGTTTGGTCTGTAGTGGGCTGTGAGTATATCACACTGCCATTGCTGCCATCAGTCCACTGCTGTTGTATCCCCCACACATACGGTGGGGCTGAGGCCATATATATGTGTGGGCTTCACCTACACAATACATGTGTGCCCTTATGCAATCCAGAGGCAAGTGTATGTAACAGGGGTATATGGGCCTGAATTAATGAGTCAGGGGGATGCACCATAAATACCCTAGGCTGTTACAACGTGTGGGGGTATCAGGGGTGGGCTGCCTTAAGGTATCTGGATGTACAGTACCATACACTTCACCTATGTTTACACTACTTACATAAATTGGGTTAATGCAGGCCTACTGCCTCTTGCCATACACACTATTCTGTTTGTCAGTGTGCTTGTGATGGTGTCAGTTATGCCTTCTTATGCAACAGTTACATTCCATTTGGTCAACTGACGTCTTTACCACCTAGTGATTTTGTACAGAGTGTAGATAGAGGCTGCTGGACCATACACCTGCATTGCTTACTGTTGATAGTTTGGTATCCTGTGGCCCAGTATGTCTTTACTATTGTACAATATTTAGTGCTTGGCCTGGACAGCAACAGTTGTGAACCTTTCCAGACTACTTTATTAGTATAACTATTTCACAGTTGCATTACTCTGTTTATATGGATGTCAGTGTCTGAACAGCTATAATACATGGCATATAAAAGGTTATCCATTTCTGCAAACCTGTGTGTGGTATTTTATCCTATGACCTCTCTGTGGGCATATGTTGCAGGCAATGATTGTCATTTATATGGGTGGCCCAAACAGTGTCCAGTTGTTAAGGTGTTAACTGTAGGCATAGTGGCTGTTCCATATTGTGTGCACCTTCTATATATGTATCTTACTGTACATATCTCTGCATGTGTCTGTGAAGTCACATGCATATCTATATATCTAGATATAGCTATATATACCTGTATATCTGTATCTGCATATATGTGTCTGAGTATATGTAACCCGGGGATGTTGATAGCTGCCATATTTTACATTTCCTATAGGAGCCACACTGTACTGCATGATATGTTACTAACACCAGCCTGACATCATACAGGTGGGTTGTAGTACTGTTTACATGTTGTGCATGTCATGTCAGGTCCTGCTTATGTGATCTGTAACACTTTAGTGTATTGCAGGGCAGACATGTTTGGCTGTGGTGGGGGGGGGTATGCCTATTCGTACATGACATATATTATTTTGTGGCATCCCAACCCCATTAATGGTGCATGTGGACATGTTTGTATTTGTCAATCTACCATTGCTATCTACAGATGTGTGGCTATATATATATATATATATATATATATATATATATATATATATATATATATATATATATATATATATATATATATATATATATATACATATATGTAGATATCAACATCTATTGATATGTTGTATCTGTATAGATATTACTATATTTGCTCACAAAAATACATTTACATGTTGGAATGCATTCTCTGTACTGTTGAATGACTGGCCTGGTTGATATGTTTTGAATACATCAGGGTTATGTATATCTGACATGGCTTAGTGGTAAATCACTTTGCCTATGGTGTGTGGGGTTCTGTGTTCGAGCCTAGCAGAGGCTGTTTATTTTGTTGCTGGGCAGAACATGGGCAGTTATCAACAGACTGGTTAAGGCACGTTTAGTCAGTTGTTAGCGGGTTTGCACAGAGGTCAGCACTGCTAACCTACCGTTACATCTGCTTACAGGGTGTTAGCTTCAGAGTTGATTAACCAGTGTAGGCATTGCTTACCACCACGCAAATGGCCTTAAGCCCACTTACTAGTGCTTACATATGCTTACTATTGCTTATTTGTGCTTAAACCTGCTTACTAGTGCCTTATTCAGTCTGACACTGATACTTCACATGTGCATTTCTTGTAGTACTCCAGTTCATATATATATATATATATATATATATATATATATATATATATATATTTGCTATTTAGTGGGTTTTGCAACAAAACTATTGGTAACAATGTGCTTTGCCATGTAAAATAGACTATGCTACAGTGGGACTCGAACCGGGAATGCCTGCTCATTGAGCAGATGCTCTGCCCACTACACTATTGCTGTTCTGCTTCATTTGCATATTTCTACAATAATATCATACCCATGGTTCCTTCCCCCATCCCCCGAGCTCCACGTACACAGCAACCATCCATTCTCCAGTTGCTAACCCAGTCATACCACACCTCCACACATTGCTCTGTCTGCTCGTCTAGGTACTCATCCAGTATACTGTCTTGACCCAAGCTTCTACAGGCTCTTCATCCATTTATTCCATTTATGTATGAGCCTTGCCTTGATCGTCCTCCAATGCTGGTGCAAACTTCGATGTGACACAATTTGTGGTTTGTCCCATCAGGGACGTACCTGTTGTGTCAAGATTAGACTTAGCTGATCTACACTGTTTTTCCCACTGGTAGCATCCTGCCAGTGGTTTTAGAAGCAGTGGATTGCTCACACATCTGACCAGCCTCATCTTCTGGTTCCACAGAACCGACATTCCAGGTTTGACATTCTGTGCATGAAGCACGCCCACACGCCCCCTCAATGTGCACTGTATTTTATTATTCTCTTAAGTATTATGCAAGACTACTGTTCTCCCAGTATGATTGGACAGGCAGTGTTTTTATGATACACATAGACTGCTCAAAATACTGTATTTGAGCAGTGTACATATGGTTGCTCGTATTAATATAAGTAATTACATACATTACATATACTTTTGAATGACTGTGCTGGATGATATGTTTGTGATAACAGCAACTGTATGTGTATCTGCCATGGCTTAGTGGTAACTCAGCTTGACTATAGTGTGCAGGGTCCAGGGGTTGCCACTTTGGAGTGCAGATTATTTTATTGCTGGGCACGACAACAGCTGTTGGCTACAGAGCGACTAAGGCACTTTAAAGTAATATAAGTGGGTTTGAGCTGGTTTGCGCGAGGGTAAGCAATGCTAACCTCTTGTTATGGCTTCTTACACTGTTAGCTTCTACATTGCTTAACCGCTGTAGGCATTGCTTACCGCTGCGCAAACAGGCTTAAACCCGCATACTGCTGCTTAAACGTGCTTGCTCTCACTTACTCCCGTGCTACTTTAATTATGTAATTTACATTTGTTGACCAGGAAACTCTGACTGGATGCTTGTCCATTTTCAGGAGAGGCCCGGGGAGACAGGCTCCACAGTAAGACTCAGCTAATCATTACAAGTAATACAGAGGTGTTCACATTTATAGACGGTGACAGACTTAACATAGCAAAGTAACATATTATTCATGTTTAGTTTAAGTTAACATGTAGATATTAGTCATGCTTAGTTAAAGTTTACATGTCAGGTATGATGGTTGACATCGGTCGGTTTAAGGTGACGTTAGATTCCATTTTAACAGTTGTGGATAGGATATACTCATGTATGCAGGTTAAGATTTAGTTATTCCATACTTGTGTGGTAAAGTAGAAGTGACTAGTGAAGGAGTAGGTAGGTAGGTAGGTAGAAGGGGAGACATTGTAACTATATGAGGTTATGGGAATAATTGATAGGTGAGCAATAGGGGAGGTTTAAAGGATGTTGGGATATGTATGTGAGGCAGGAAAAAGAGGTGTTAGTTTCAGTAGTTGATGTAGGGGTAGAGAGTGTAAGGGGGAGGATGATTTAGCCCGGTGGTGAGCATTTGCAGATCCAAGTGTGCTTGTGGTGTTCCTTCAAGTGTTTTTAAATGTGCCCTTTATGACAGCTGTGGTAATAGATGTGGGTAGTGAGTTCCAGATTCTGCCAATATAGTTGGGGAAGATGATGTCACCTAATTGTAACTTTAAACTTTCAAAGGAAAAGAAAAAGAGGTTGATAGGTAAGTGGTGTTAAAGGGGCACAATGAGGGAAAAACAGAAGGGAAATAGCCAGGGATGTGCAGGAAGGCTGAAGGGAAGGTCCACAGCTGGCCATTACTTCTACAGCAATGGTTGTGCATATACACTGAATTTGGAGGTAGAGTTGGACAGTCACACCCCTAGGTGGGGGTGAGGACAACAATAATAAGTTGTGATGCCAATTAGAATGGCTTACATGCCTAGAGTGGGGTGCTGCGACCATGTGTTCTTTGGTGTTATTTAGTGGGTTTTGCAAGAATGAATCTGGTTATACCATGCTTTGCCATGTAAAATAGACTGTGCTGCAGTGGGACTCATACCAGGAATGGCTGCTCGTTAGGCGACAGTTCTGCCTAATTCATACTATTGCTTACATCCACGAGGCAGTCCAATTAGAACCACTCCAGCCAACACCTGCACGCCTCGACCCATAATTTCATACCAATAGTCCCCCCCTGCACCTCGTCTGCAGCACTCATCCTTTCTCTGGGTGCAGGTTGAGTCTAACCACACCACTACACACTGCCCACCACTTCCTGGGACCCATCTCGTATGTTGTCTCGACTCATGGGTCATCAGGCTTTCCTAACCTTGTAGTCCGAGTACATACACGCCCTGCCTTGATGAGTCAGTGCACTGACCAGAATCCAAATAACCAAGAATTTTTGGGTTGTCCTGCAAGGGACTTTCCTGTCTTTGTTTCTAGATTAGACTTAGCGGGTCCACAGTGTTTCCCCCACTGGTTGTATCCTGTCTGTGGTTTGGTGAGCAGTGGCTTGTTTACTTTGTTTGTGTGTTTGTATGTTTCACCTGTTTGTCTTGAGGGGGTAACGGTATGTGTTACATGTATATTGATTGGGCCCCTCACCCCCATTGGTGGTGCCTGTGATCATATGTCATTCTTATGTGCTGTATCATATCATAGATATATATTTGTGTATACACACACACACACACACACACACACGTGATATGGATATATATATATATATATATATATATATATATATATATATTATATATACATAGACATATATATATATATATATATATATATATATATATATATCTATATAGAGTTTCGCTTCATAATACTGAAATATCACAATACTGAAATTCAGAACACTGAAACCAAAATCCTGAAAGTTCAACATCCTGAAAACTCATAATACTGAAACTCAAAATACTGAAAACACACAGCATACATGTACTGAATTTAAACAAGATAAATCCTATTACTTTCCACCATGTATAAGCAGGGGGTTAAGCCCCCATGCACCACCCATGTGGGGGGCTTCACCCCCCACACCTCCTGCTACTTAAATATATCAACTTCAAGATTGCACTTCACTACACTAAGTGCAGTCTTGGAGTTGATATATTTAAGTAGCAGGGGGTGGTGGGGGTGCAACCCCCCACATGGGTGGTGCAGGAGGGCTTGTCCCCCTTTTTATATTTGAAGAAATGTAATTAGGTTTTTGTTGTTTACAGTCAGTATATGTATCTTATCTGTTTTCAGTATTTTGACATTCAGGATTTTGATTTTCAGTATTTTGAGCTTCCATATTATGAAGTTTTCTAATTTTCAGTGTTTTGATATTTCAGTATTATGAAGTGAAAGTATATATATATATATATATATATATATATATATATATATATATATATATATAAAATGTATTTATTTAAATATATGTGTATGTGTTTATTTAAATGTGTGTATATGTGTGTGTTTATGTGCATGTATGCAGATACAGATATAGATATAGATAATATACATACATATAATTTTTTTGTTTGAATCATTTAATATAATGGAGAGGAGTTTAACTTGACAATTGATAGTGAACCCTCTCTCTCTCTCTCTCTCTCTCTCTATATATATATATATATATATATATATATATATATATATATATATATATATATATATATATATATATATATATATATATATATATACTGCAGCATATATAAACTCATTTGACTGACACCCATTTGACCAACACCTAATTGACCTAAATTTCATTTGACTGCCAACTCATTTGACTGACTTCCATTTCACCGACAGCTTACAATGCTGAATTTCAACATACTAAATCTTAAACCATTGACAAGCACACTTAGAACACCAATAACTAACCCTTTCCAGAACTTAAAAACTACTTACTTACCCTCTCAACAGAAATGGGACAATGTACAACCTACCTAGGTGGTGGGCTATGCCCCATATACCCCCCATGTGGGGGGCTATGCCCCTCACCCCCCAATTATATATACTAACTCTAGGATCGCACTACAGTAGAAAAAAGGATTTATACTTTTAACTTGCCTTACAGTACTCTACACGCTGCCACTACTGCTGGGAATTCACAAAACATTTGCCAAATTACTTTAGATACTTCCCATAAAAATGTAAAGAGACAAACCCACATTTAGAAACACAACAACACTACTTTCTACATGACTATCAGAATTCTAACAGTCAGCACTTTAAGTTACAGCAATTCATTTTATCACAAGCAAGTCACAGGTGAAGGAAACCCACAAGTCTATGTCTTAAATGTCAGTGAAATGGGAGTCAGTCAAATGAGCTGTCAGTCAAATGAAATTTAGGTCCATTGGGTGTCAGTCAAATGAGTTTTAGGTCAAGTGAAGTTGACCGATATATATATATATATATATATATATATATATATATATATATACAGTGGCAGTGCAGCTTGGCCTGTATAATAGCATGATAATTAAAAGAGACAAGATTATTCCTAGTGGAACCTAGGGTCAAGAATGGGATGCTTCCTATACTTAGTTTGCATAACTTCACTATGTCTGCTTTATAATTTCTCATCAGCAGATGCACTGAAGTTAAACTCTTCTCAAGGATGTCAGACAAGTCAGTCTTGACAAAATTCTAGCTTTTAGCTCCAGAAATGTTTACAACTATATGCCTACCTATTTATCTACTTAAAATCTGCTGTGAGATCACATTTGAATGAGATGGTGTGTTTCAACATTACAAAGTGTTTCTTCTTTTTCTTAGTGTTATGCAATCATGATATCTGTATTTACACAGACACACACACACACACACACACACACACACACACACACACACACACACACACACACACACACACACAGACACATATGTGCCTGTGTGTGTTTTTTTTGTGTGTGTGTGCATGTGTAGACATAGTTTTGTGTGTGTGTATATATATATATATATATATATATATATATATATATATATATATATATATATATATATATGAAGAGAGAGTGATATATTAGCTATATATATAAATATGTATATATTTTTGAATCACTGAGAGGAGTTTAACTTGACTACTTATTGTGAATCCTATTTAATACTTGATTGTCCTGCAGACACTTGTGGCACAGTGACTGACTAGCAGATAAACTGAGAGATAATCAAACATGGACTGTGGGTATGTGTTAGGGTGTCCGAATGATTAAGAAATGCTGCCATCCTGTCTATGAAGGTATCACTGGCTAGCTCTTTTTCTTTTTGGGATAAGTATCAGTAGCACCATAATCAAAGACACGGGCAAACTGTTGGTTTAAGTATGTTAAAATAGTAGATGACAAAGAAGCATTTTCAGAATATTGGTATACTATAAATATGCCACCATATACATTCATATGCAGATATCAATGACAGATACTGCGTGATACTTTTGGATATATGATGGACATCCATGCTACAGCTGTTGTAAATTTCTAGTGCTACCAGGGGGAACATAAGAAGTTACTATGCAAACAGTCATTGGGACTGTATAAAACTCATTTCTAAATCACCCATAGGAAAACTTGCTCAGTTCTAAAATATCCTTATGGATAAGTCTGTTAAGCAATACACTGATAGTGAAACCAATGCTGAATTCATCTTTGATCAGGGTCATACATGCTTAATAGGTAGAAGAAGTTTGATCCTTGGATATAGAATACACTGGATTATGAACCTATGTCTGCAGTGAGAGGTTTTAATTCATTGATCTAGATTAAGGTCTTTCATATGGGTTTTGGATATGCCACTGGTCCTGCTAAGGTATAGGAATTTAAATACAGCTTTGTTCTGCATATCACAGTCAGCTCTTCATAGGTCAACAGGGGCAAGCTAGTAGGCCATGAATAGAAGCATATTTGAACTAACCTTTCAAGATACCTGAGCATTTTAAGGACTTTGATTTTCTTAGTTAGAAATCACTTTGGTCTCTCAAGTTGGTCAATGTTGCTTGATTGGCAAATAATGAATGGGTCATTATATTCCATAAAAGGTCTAATAAGGGAGCACTACAGTAGAATAATGCCAACTTTAGCTCTGGAGAAAAATTCCTTTAGATATCATTTGGGCAAGATAAGTTTTCCTAACTATGGTGGAAACATGGAGGCTGAATGACAGTGGCTTATCCACATATATGCTATATTCTGTTATGAGAATGTCAGTCTGTAGAAGATCATAATTGACATGATAAGAAGTATGTAAATCTTGATTGCCAAACAGTATCTCACTATACGTTTTAGTATTCAGTTTTGCACCATTTTATGTCCTGTGGAACTATTGAAATGTCAGTCAATGAGGTCAAATAATAGTACCCAGCTTGCAGTCATTAGTAAACTTGGATAGTCATACTGATGCATTGACCAAGATGTCAGAAAAATAGATTCTGAAGATGAGAGGTCCCAGCATTAAACCTTATGTTATACCATTAATTGTGGTTTTACATTTGAGAGGGTACCCAAGCTTTCACTACTTTATTTCTAGCAGACATGTAGAGGTTAATGCAGAGATTTACTAAAGTGTAATCTGAATACCAGTTTCAAAAGCCTTGATCCGATCTAGTTGGCAGCATGCAGTGAGAGATCAATATCCACTGCCTCATTGACTTTTTCAGTGAAACTTAGAATCCAGGGGGGAGGGTCTACCCTTCATAAAACCAAACTACTTTGGGTCAAAGTCAGTAATGTTACATATGCCTGCAATTACACATTTAGTTATTATTCATTTCACAGCTTTACATATAAAGCTGGGGAGACTTATGGGCCTAAAAGTTTCAGTATCAGAACTAAAATCACATATTTAGTGTCATTACTTACATTACTACATATGTGCAAGAGTAGGAGCAAGTGAATTTAAATGTTGTTAACAACAGTTACAGAATGATTTAGTCATTCTTATTTGAGAATTTTTTGAATGGTAACTTGGATAAAACTATGTATTATTTTTGTAACATCAAAAAACCCAGACTGGGGGTTTTGTTTGGAATTCCAAAGATTCACAAAAATCAAACAACCTCCCCTTTTAGACCCATCGTATCTGCCCCCAACTATATAACTGAAGGTGTTTCATTGATGGTTGACTACTTTTTCAAGCCTTTAATATTTAAACTGGACTCTTACCTTAAAGACTCATGGGATTTTTTGATTTGTTTTTGAAACATTTCAGCAAGTGTTGTGTTTGACCCAAGTAAATACATTTTATTCACAGTAGATGTGGTATCTTTATTTACTTGTATTCCACACGATACTGGTGTAGAAGATGTTAGACAGTTTCTAAACAGATCTTCTGATTTTTCTAATGATCAAGTTAATTTCTACTGTGAATTGCTGGAAATTTTATTAAACAATAATTATTTTATGTTTAATAAAAAGATTTTTAGAAAGATTAAGGGGGTAGCAATGGGGTCCCCCTCTGCCCCCTCTTTTGCCAATATGGTTATGGGTTGGTGAGAGTATCAGGTTTTGTATATTTTTTTCAACCAGTTCCAGGTTATTTTTTCACAAAAGATTCATGGACAACTTAATTTTTGTAATGAAAGGTAATTTAGAGTCCACGAGTTTATAGGAGTCTGAAACCAGGGCTTTGTGTTTTTGAAATTCACTCTTGGAGGTGTGGGGTTGAAAGTCAATTTTTTAGATGTTAATTTAGAATGGGATTTGTGCTTGAATAAGTTTGTCAGTGAAATAAATCGTAAGGGCACATTTACAAATAGTTACTTACATTACCAGAGTTTACATCCTTCTTTTATGAAGAAAAATATTCCAAAGGGGCAGTTCATAAGAGCAATCTGTATGATTAGTGAAAATTCACATTTTTTAGATGAGGTAGAATTTATTATTCATTTATTTCTTGAAAGAGGCTATCAATAGATTCAGTTAAGAAACACAGCTGAGTTTGTTATTAGCAAAAGGATGTCGCATTATCCCCCTATTCTTGTTGTTCCATTTGCTAGTAATATTAGTAATAAAACCAATAAAGGATATATTATACCTTTCAACCTCTTAGAGTAAGAAATTTGGACAAAGCCATGAAAAAAGTGGTACAAATAGGTACAGTTTTTAAATATTGCTGCTTGACATGTATGGGCAATCTATTCAGAGTCTGGTACTCCACTTGTCACTTATCTGGAGCTGGATTTGGAGTCGGCTACTTACAGTTTGCTCTTACAAACTTAGAAAGTTGATAGAATAATGGGTTTTGCATTAGCATGAATTTTCTGAAGGGTATGAAGTTTAAAACTCAAATGTCTGTCATTATTTTCTAACTTCAATCTTTAATGATTTGCCACTAATTTTCCAGAAAGCCACAATTTTATGAAAAACGGTATAAAAATATAAGGCAGAAGTCTGGACATTCTGCAAAAATCTGTACAGTTGAGAGGTATGGGACATACATACTGCAATTTGGACATGACAGTTGATTCAGTGCTCATTCAAATCATTATTAAGGAAAATTGGAACATTTTAGAAGGAAGCCAAGACCTTTTAATGTCATTGGAATTAGACCTTTTTTGTGTTTAAGAAAATTGTAATTTAAAATTTTTATTTGAAAAAATGAAGCATCAACTGGTAACAGGTTAACTAAGTGTAATAGAGCCCTAGGTATGTTTAAATGTGGTTGCTGTAATACCTGTAGGTATATATTAGAAGGACCATATATACGTTTAGCACACTTGCCTTACACTATTAAAGTTCCTGGTCATTTCAATTGTAAAAGTAAAGGGTTGATTTACATTGGGGTGTGTTCCCACTGTGGTGCCTTTTACATTGGGATGACCACTCGTACATTACATACTAGAATTAGGGAGCATTATTACGAGATAAAAAAGAAAAATGTTAAAAATATTTTTATAAGCATACACTTAGATGCCCTCAGTACAACATATTTCTGTTTTCAGTATTGGAACAAAAGGAACTGGATGTGAGGGGTGGTGATTTTAAAACTCTTATTAGAACAAAGAGAAGCTTTGTGGCAAATAAAATTAAATTCTGATCAAGAATCTCGATTAAATGAGGCTGTGAATGCTAAATGTTTTTTAAAACACCATAGGGTGTATGTTAAAAAATAATTTTGTGATATAGGTTATTTTTTCTGTATTTTCACCTTGTTAATTGATTTTAATGATGTCATAATTGAAGTGCATTTTTATTGGTTCATTTTGATTATTTTAACTTATATTATTTGTGAGTTAATGTATCTGTTTTGTTTAAGAAGTCTCTGACGAAAGCGAGTAATAAACACAAGTTTACTCTAATTTTTGGTCTACCTTTGTCTTTGGCTATTCGAGTGGTGTTTCTTCAGTTTTGGTTTTGTGGAACATGACTAGTTATAGTACTGCTCAGTGTTCCTAGGTGCTTGATTCAGTGTTTTCTCCAGTTTTGTTTATATTTTGCTGAAAAACTTGATCTGTTATCTGACTGCAGCACTGCTGAGTTTTCCCTGGTGCTTAATTCAGGGATTTCTTTTATTTTATTTCTTTTTTTGCATAAAAGTGTACAGTAAAGCTAGTTTGACTATGTGTGGGACCTATCTAAGAGCTAGTAGTGATTATTAAGTGGCATTGGATAACTTGCTGCTCCTGCTTTTGGGGAGTTAGTATTATTAGCTAATGTCCTAGCTGATATTTCATTGGTTCTTTCAGTTTTTCCTTGTTTTTAAACTGTGCTGAGTGCCACATGTTATTATGTTTTCATAAAGGCTTCAGACAGTTGCAGTTGTGTGCACCTGTGGAGAAACAGCTAAAAGTGGTGTTTTGACTCCATTATACAGGTCTATAGGTACTTGTTGGGCTATTGATCTGAGGAGATCTTAAAGAGCTTAGCCTTACATTCCCATGGTAGTTTTTAGCCTTTATATTTTGCATATGAATAACCCAGAAGCAGGCGATCAAGGATATGTTGGGACATTTACTTGTCACCCTTTTCCTTGGGGGATAAGGGTGATAAACCAGTTGTAAATTTGTGACTTCTCATCTATTCATTCAAATTATATTTGGATAAAGTAAGAGAAAAAAAAAGACTGAGATACCTTGAGTGGATGTTCACATGACTATTGGACTTGCAAATAGGTAACATGTCTTACAGAATTCCATTTTTGGCTGTATACACAAGCAGAGGTCACTTTTAGTACCCTATATGATGCTGAGAAGAGGGACCTGGATTTGAGGTGTTCTGCATAGTTTTTGTGATTTAAGCTCTTGATTTTTTTTTTAGTGAAAAAACATTGTGGTCATTACAGTTGTGACAAGTGCTTGGTCAAGTACACACCAAATGGGGCATTATATTCAGTGAGTAGCCTGATGAGAGCAGAGTACTGTGAAATGATCTCTGAACCTAGACACTATACCGATATGTGCAATGAAGAACTCCCTTACAATAGTGGATACATGGTGATCAGATTATATAATTCATTGTCTACATAGTTCCACATAATTATGACTATGGGATCAATTTTCAGGTATGCGTGTCAATGTGTAAAAAGGGAAGTCATGCTTGTTGAAGGATATGATTATATATTTCTTAGCATTTATTTTTACCCCATGGTTTTGTCACCAGCTATTTTTTGGGAAATGGTCTTCTTGGAAAATTTTGGTGTCTTTGGGGGAGTTTATGATGGTGTTAAATTTACAGCAGTCTGGAAACTTGCTCAGCTAGAAACCCTTGACATTTGGTTTGACATCTGAGAAGTAAATGACAAAGAGAAGTGGCCCAAGGGCTGAACCATGGGGTGCACCACTAGTGGCAGGTCTTTTGAAGAAGGTAGAGACACCCTACTTCACTTCATGGATTGTATTTGTGAGCCAATTTCCTATCCAATGAGTTACATAGGTAATTACATTTAGCTAAGAGAGTTTATCTATGACACTTGATTGTAGGGAGGTGTCAAATGCTTTCTGACATGTATGCAGCATGTACTGATTTGTCCTCATGCATTGCTACAGTAAACTTCTCAAGGAAGTCGACCAGGTTAAGTAAGCAAGATCTGCCATTGATCAATCTGAATTGGCTTGGAATGAAAGTTTGTAGGTTCCTATGTCTTTATTAATTCCATAATGATCCTTCCCATAACCATATAAATGAGGCTGGTCAGGCTTATAGGTCTTATATCTGGGTAGGTTGACCTCCACCTTTGCACAAGGGGATGACTCTCATTGTCCTGCATGAGGTGTGACAAATGACATTTCTGGCTGACCAGTAGGTAGCCCAATATGTTATCTCTTCCCTTAGGAACAGTGTTCTTTAACTTGGATATCACCATGCGGATTGATGAATGGATATGCAGAGCAGTTCAGACTCAGATCAGGATGCAGCACAGCTGATCTGATGTTTACAATGAGACAGATAGCTGAGAAGAAGCTAGAGATGAGGAACAAGTTAATTTGGGCATTCCTGGACTGGGATAAAGCAAATGACAAGCTCTCAAGAAAGATGATTTGGACAATACTGTGGTGGTTTGAAGTCCCAGAAACATTAGTAGAATTAGTGCATGCTATGTACGAAGACCCAATGACTCAAGTATGAACAATGTTTGGTCTCACAGAAGCATTCCCAGTGGGAGTGGGTGTCAACCATGGCTCATCTCTGAGTCCACTGCTTTTCATACTGGTGTTAGACTATATTAGCAAAGAGGTTGGAGGGGACAGATCGACAAATTTGCTGTATGCAGATGATGTGCCACTGCAGGCAGACTCTGAGCAAGAATTTCAGCAAATGACAGAGGAATGGAATACAAAACTGAAGGCACATTGGATGAATCTAAGTACAGATAAGACACTGGTAATAGCAGCAACATGAGGAAATCAGAAAAAAACTGAGAATTGAGATAGAAGGGAAGATTGTGGAACAGGTTAATTGCTTCAAGTATCTGGGAGAGGTGGTTGAGGAGAAAGGTATTCTGAATGAAGAGATCAAAGCTTGAATCAGAGGGCTGCAGCCAACTGGCATTGAGTGTCAGGTGTAGTGTATTACAGAAGAATGCCAAAGAAGTTGAAAAGTGAGGCATTCAAAACAGTGGTGCGACCAGTGCTACTGCATGGTACAGAAACCTGGATAGTAAATTAGAGATGATGGGAATGAAGAGCCTGAAAAGGGTGGTAGGATGCACACTGTGGAACAGATGAAGAAATGAGGACATAAGGGCAGAAGCCAAAGTAGCTCCAGTTGCAGAAAAGATCAAAGTGAACAGATTATGGTGGTTCAGGCACATGTGCAGAAAAGCAGATGACAATCTGGTGAAGAAGATTTGTGCAGTCAGGAAGAAGATAAGAGGAAAAGAGGCCATCCAGCAAAGAGGTGGATGGATTGTGTGAGAGAAGATCTGTGACAGTCAGGCATGAGTGCCGAAGAAGGCAGGAGTGTGGCACTGAATCGAGAGAGATGGCAACAGTTAACACAGTACCCCAATGCAATGTGGAAAATGGGAAAAAGGGGGTTGCTGCTGCTGATGATGATGATGATGATCACCTTGAGACATGTTCTTGGGAGATTTGTGGAGCAGTATTGATGCAGGTATGTGATTTGGGAATATAGGAGGGGAGATGGTGTGAAGTTTGAAATAAATTTGTCCACATGATGATTGGCTATATCCTGTCATTCTGAGAATGCAATATCCTTTACAATTAGGTCTGTTCAGTGCTGGACATAGTTTTTGAGATTTCTAACATAGTTAAAGAAGACTTTGATTAATATAGTTTCCCTTGCTGGCTATCCTTACCTCATATCAGGCTTTGGTTGATTTGACTAGTGTCTGGAGTTCCTTGCTAAGAATATTTTCTGCATCTTGAAAGCTAAATTTATTTTTGCATGCAGTGATTTCTTTCTTTTATTATAGTTCCTGTTTATATTAGGGTTCTATCAAAGTGTTTATTTTTAAATTTGGCTTTGTATTTATTTTGAGGGGGACAGATGCAGCAATACAGGTATTTACATGTCCACAGAATTTGGCAGTAAAGGATTCTGCATAAGAAGTGAGGTTATCAAGATGGAAAGGCCTTTTACATTTTTCCAGGTCACCACAGTTTTAGTAGATTAGCCTTAGCATAATCTCTAAATACCAAGGTATTGGCAGAAGCTGCTGGCTTCACTCTTAAGGTGAATACTCCTGACTTGTGGTCTGATTTGACCATGGAGGAAGTTATAATTATTGGTGAGAACCAAGCCCAGGATTTTATTGCCCTTGGTTGGGGTGCAGACTAATTAGTCCAGAGAGTTTATATGAATGAAGTCCAGACATTTCTGGGCATATATGTTTAAGGATGTATAAGCATCTCAATTATTGGAGGGGTAGTTAAAGTCTGCTAGAAGAATTCTGTTTTACTTAGTGCATAGGGACGCCTTACTCATTAAGTACCAGGTATAGGCTTTGGGGTTGTATAATTAGCTATGATATGATAAGGCATTGTGTTAATAGTAAGCTAGACATGGTGGAGTCTGCAAAGCAGGAAAGTACTTCTATTCTCCAGAAGTTATTGTCACCTGTTGCATTCTGCATAATAAGGCTTATTTTCTCTCATTTTCTGTATTTTAAAGTCTTTTTGCTGAAAATGTAACTGTTGTGTTTCTGCAGTCTCCTGATTGTTTATGGTATTGTTGAGCACTCCCTGGTTCTTGATTCAGTGCTTTCTTCAGTTTTATACACATTTTGCTTTCAAGAGCACATTTTGTGTAATGTATTTTAAAATGTTTTGCTGGGAAAAGTAGATATGTTATATTTCTGCAGTTACCTGACTGTTTACAGTATAGTATAGATGCACATACTTTCAGTTTTAAATTCACTTAGTAGAATCCAGTTCAGTAAAACTCAGTTAAAAGCAGAGTAAAACAGCTCATTGTGCATCATGGCACATATTCTTTCCTCAGCTACTGCAAATAATATTTTGCAGCTAGTTGCTGTTCAGTTGAACCAGTAGCTGTTTCACACTGAAATTAGTAGAAATGTATTTATTCAGTGCAGTCTAACAAATAAAGTAAATTCTAGCTCCAGGAATAGGTATAAGTGGAAAAGAAGCACTGGTCAGATAAGTATGTTTTTCTTACTTAAAAATCTGTCTGAGAAGAATATAGTGATAAGTGAAGCATATCACTCACTTCTAAAAAGGTTATCAAAAGCACGGGTAGATAGCAATGAAGACATGATGAATACAAGTAGATTTTTTTGCAAATAACTTCACAAAAGCACGTGTAGATAGCAATAAAGACATGATAAATGCAAGTAGATTTTTTTGCAAATAACTTCACAAAAGCACGGGTAGATAGCAATAAAGATGATAAATACAAGTAGATTTTTTTTTGCAAATAACTTCACAAAAGCATGGGTAGATAGCAATAAAGACATGATAAATACAAGCAGATTTTTTTGCAAATAAATTCACAAAAGCAAGACATACTAAATACAAGTAGATTTTTTTGCAAATAACTTCACAAAAGCACGGGTAGATAGCAATAAAGATGATAAATGCAAGTAGATTTTTTTTGCAAATAACTTCACAAAAGCATGGGTAGATAGCAATAAAGACATGATAAATACAAGCAGATTTTTTTGCAAATAAATTCACAAAAGCATGTGTATATAGCAATAAAGACATAATAAATACAAGTAGATTTTTTTGCAAATAACTTCACAAAAGCATGGGTAGATAGCAATAAAGACATAATAAATACCAGTAGATTGTTTTGCAAATAACTTCATGCTACTAAAAAGATACACAGCTATAATGAAAAGCAAGGACACTCTCAAGGTTTATATATATATATATATATATATATATATATATATATATATATATATATATATATATATAATATAATTTTGAAATTTATGAAAGTAACTTTCTGCAAATAAGATATAAAGTGATGTAAAGTGCTACCCATCTTTGTGGAAAACAAGTAAAACAGGATATCTATCTATCTATCTATCTATCTATCTATCTATCTATCTATCTATCTATCTAATAGCTCATTTTCAGTAGAGGCCTGGGGAGAAAAACTACAGTAAAATAAGATATATATATATATATATATATATATATATATATATATATATATATATATATATATAAAAAACAGAGATGTATATATGTAGACTAACATAGATAATACTAAAGAGATGCATAACACTAAAGAGATGCATAGAGCTGTAGGGATAACAAAACTTCATAGAAGATGACTACAATGCAACAATGTGCAATATGCATTCCAACTGCAATATGCAATTACCCGTAAGAACTATTACAAGACATAATTGCTGATACCAAATAACAAGCAGCTTTGAACAATTCTTATAAAAACAGGATTCAGTTGCAGGATGGTATTGTGAATGCAAAATAGCAGACTTGTACATATAAGATTCACCTACAGTCAATGCTTCTGCTAATTCCAGGAGAATAAATGACTGATAGTATGATGGAGGGGAGGAAGTGGAGTGAGAATGAGATCAAGAAAGCAAAGAAAAAGTGAATTGAGAGTTAGATAAAGGAAGAGATGAAAAAACAGTGAAGTGAGAAAAGCAGAGTGAGGGTTTGGTGTGCAAGGTTTAGGGTACTAAGGAGAAGAAAAAAGCAGTAAAAAGGGAGACTAGAGTTAGAAAGGAAGTTGTGTGAGGTCAGCGTGGGGCATTACAGGAGCATAGCCAGTTGTTGGTAAGGTGATCCCTGAGAAGTGTCTTAAATCTGGCCTTGTTAGAGATATTTCTTATATATATATATATATATATATATATATATATATATATATATATATATGATTGACTTTAACAAATGGCTTAGTTTCTGGTGTCATTCCAGGGGGATCCAGTACCTGACAGCTTGGGAAGATATGATCGACAGACCACGTTACTTTGCCAGTGATGGCCTGCATCTGTCTCACCTGGACTTCAGGCTTCTGGCAAAGGTTCTTGCCTCCCCTATAGTGCCTTTTTTAGGAAAAGTGATTAGGTTAAAATTACCAACATAAAAATTTCAACAAAACGCAAATTAAAGGTCATGCTGCTAAACACTAGGAGTCTAAACATGAAACTGCACTCATTGCAAGCATTCCTAACCCTGGAAAATTCTGACATCTGTGCAGTCACAAAAACCTGATTCAAAGCTGCGGAGAGCATCCCAGCCTTACCTGGTTACTCATCCTATCATACATTCAGACCCCAAACTGTGGGCAGTAAAGCCAAAGGAAGTGGAGTTTCAATATACATTAAAGACATACACACCTCTAGGTTGGTCAAACAGTATGACGCACAGGAAACACTCCAGGTGCAGTTAGCAATTGACAAGACCCCTGTTCAAATTATAGCTAGCTACGGCCCCCAAATCTGACTCAAGATGCCCACTCTGCATATTTGGACCTGTTGGAATCTATTAAGATTCAACCCTTTACCCTGATCCTGGCTGACTTTAACTTCCCAAACATAGACTGGAAGAACTACTCATGCCAGAACATAAATGCCCAGAGATTCATTGATTTTGTCAATGCAAATGCCTTGGAACAGTTAGTTTATACCCCTAGAAGGGGTGATAATATCTTGGACTTGGTATTAACCAACATGAGTAACCACTGCAGCATCCCTATAGTATCAACCTTCCTGGCAAGATTCAACCACAAAGTGGTCACTTTCCAAGTCACCATCTCCCTCAACCCTCCTCTAGCTTGGATCAGACATAAAATATTTTCAAAATCTAATTACAGCCTCCTGATGGATGGTATAAACAGCTTCACAGCCCCCCCCCCCATAGGAACTTTCACCAATATCCAAAAGTGCACCAAAACACTATATGAACATTTACATAGATGCATGAAATCAGGAATACCTGATAGGACTAAGTCATCCTCCTCAAGGAAGTGTAAACCTGTCTGGTGGGCATCTGCAATAAATAAACTCTATAACAAAAAAAGGAAAAAAATTTTTCCAAGACCAAGAAGGAGCAGGTGCCCAATTGGAAGCAGTGTCTCCTTAACCTGAGCAAGCAAATAAGAGCACTAGTGAAATCCTCCAAAGCAAACTTCTAGACCAAATTGGCCACATCTACTAGAGACAATCATAAGGCCTTCTTCACGTATGTCTGCAACCTTAAAGGAAGCACCCAGATCTTGTCAGAACTGCTGGTCAAGGACACCACATATACCAAGCCATAAATATAACAAACTTGCTGGCTGACAGATTCAGTGAAAACATTACCCCTCTGCCCCCCCCCATCAGTAAATCAGGACATCTCCAGTACCTGTCCCCTTCCCTTATATCTATGGAAGAAGCCATCACTGCTCTCTCAAAGGCAAAAAATACAGCCTCCATGGGACCCAATAACATCCTAGGCTGCATTCTACGTGAACTCCGGAAGGAACTTGCACTACCATTAGGAACCCTATTCAACCAAAGCCTGAGTGCTGGCTTTGTCCCAGATGAGTGGAGGACAGCCACTGTCATCCTTTTACACAAAGGTGGAGTATCCACCAATCCAGGAAATTATAGACCCATCAGCCTAACTAGCTTGAACTGCAAGGCCATGGAACGGATTATCATGGAGCTCCTTAACAAGGACATTGGTGACCTCCAAATACTTGATCCCACACAGTTTGCCTATGTCAAGGGGAAGTCATGTCTGCTAAATTTGATCGACTTCTTTAAGACAGTCACCAAAGCCATGCATGAGAGGAAGACAGTGCACACCATGTACCTTGACCTGGCCAAAGCCTTTGACACTATTCCCCACTTAGGCATAATAGATAAACTCTCTCAACTAGGCATCAATCCATATGTTACCAGATGGGTAGCAAACTGGCTGACTGATATAACCCACGTAATCAAAATAGGGGAAGCCACCTAAAGCAGTAGATTCATAACAAGCGGCATACCCCTGGGTTCAGTCTTGGGGCTTCTGTTATTTGGGATATACTTTTCTGAGGTGCAGACCAAAACCAGTGGGCTATGGCTGACCAAGTTTGAAGATGACTGCAAGCTGGGTGCTGTCATCAATTCCCTTAGTGATGTGGACATCCTCCAAGAGGGTCTCACTCAGACAAATGACTGGTGCCAGAAACATGGCCTCAAGCTGAATACCAAAAAATGCATCATCATCCCGTTTGGGGAGAGTGATGTCCCCACAAATTATCACATTAATAACAACATCCTAAGCACTCAATCAGTCGTGAGGGATTTGGGCACCCAGGTTGATAGCCACCTGACTTTTGACCACCATGTTGCTTCCATTGTACAGAAAGCCTTCTGCATGGCCCACCTCATAAGTAAGGGTATCTCATCCAGGGACAAGAAGGTCATAACATCCCTGTATTCTTCCCTTATAAGGCCCATTATTGAGTACAATGCACCTTTCTGCATGTACCTCACAAAGCATATGCAGCAGCTGGAGAGACCACAGAGGTTCCTCACCAGGAGAATCCAGGGCCTCAAACATCTACCATACACAGGCTAAAAGCCCTATCCCTCTACTCAGTTTCATACAGACTCCTCAGAGGTGATCATCTTTCTGGCATACAAGGTGATCATGGACCCCACCTTGATGGGACTGCTGCATATCCACAAATCAAACTCCACTTGAGTAACCCACTTGTGCAGCCTCAACCTGATCTGTGACATCAGCAAGACTTGTTGGTGGGACAGATTTGTGTCCCAGAGACTCCCTCATCTATGGAATAGACTCCTTCTCCACATCAAGCAGAGTACCTCTTTACCCCTTTTTAAGTGCAACCTGGATAACTGGATGGGAAACAGAAAAATATACCCCTGGGATTCCACCCATGTTCCTGCTGGACAGGGGCGTTGGGTGCTGATTTGTCTAAGCATGGGCTAAACTCTTGGCTAGGCTTATAAGGACCTCGGGGCCAATAGCCCAGTAACCACATGTGATCCTATGATTCTGTGATTGTGGTAGTACTGAATTCCATTTTTTAGATATCTGATTGGTGAAGAGAGAGTCTCCAAAGTTGTTTGTTAGACTTTGTGACTTTTAGTAGAAACTTGTTGGTGGACCTCAGAGTTCTGGAGTTAGAGTATGGTAGAATTACATTTTTGAGGGCAGGGCAGAAGTCAAATTGGAAGAGTAGGGAGTGGTTAATTGGTTCAGGGATAGTAGATTGGGCAATTCAAGCCAATTTCATGTCTGTACAGCAGAGCGATGATGAGTTCTGGATGGGTGGTGTGCAGTGAATTTTGCTATTTTATTATAGCATGTCTCCAATTTGTTTACATCAGCTTTTCTTACATTTGGGGACATGGGGGAGGCATAAATGAGGGTGGACAGTACATGTGTTCTGGCTGTGGCTTTGTGGGTGGGGTTAGTAACATATGGTGTGGATCTGTATAGAGTGCCACATTTTACATGGACCTTTTTGATGGTGAGAGCTAGATGTTTGTCAGATTTTAGACCTTGACTTATCATTGCCCTGAGAAGTTTGGTGTGTTCAACATATTTAATTTAGGTTTTAATGTAGGTGAAGATAGGAAATTGGGGAGTTGGCTATTTGATTTATGATTTAAGAATAGCATTAGTTTTGTTTTGTTTGGATTAAGTATGAGCTGGTATACTGAGAGAAAGTTCTCTGTATCAGTGAAAAATGTTGGGGTATTTTCAAGGAGTGCTGGAATGGATGGGGCTGAACAGATCAGGGTGGTGTTGTCAGCATATTGAACTATGCAGCTAGATGAGTGGCAGAGCAGAGCTTGTTGGTAAAATGGTGAAAAGCAGTGGCCTAGTATATCTGCCAGATTTGATGGAATGTGTGATATATGAGAATGACAGGGTCACCCTCCACCAAAAGCATTCATTGTGAACTCTAAAGGTTCCCTATAAAATAATAATGCTGAAATTTCCACAGTTTTCTTTTCCACAGAAGATTATCTGACAGTCTAAGAGTTAGATATGCATTTTATATGCTACAGACAGCAAATAAGAAAACGATTTTTAAAAGAAAACATCATTGTGCTAAGACAAAGTTAGAAGACTGAATGAAAAAAGAAACAATATGAGAGTATTATCACTATTATTATTATTATAGTTTAGATAAATTCTGTAATTATGTGATGTAATCATTTTGATATCTTAATACTTCAATAAACATTTTGTCAAATGTATAGCACTGTTAGAATATTTTGTATGACTATTTCTACAGACTATTTTAATTCTGAGGTAATAAAAAATATTACTTGTTTTTTAAAATTATCTTGAGTTTGAGAAGTGCTATTCTGATTTTGATGTGCTATATGCCCTAAACATAATACAGCCTGCTGGTACTATCCTGTATGATACAATGAATGTATATGGGGGATGTGAATCAGATTTTCAATTGAGGATATCACATTTCGCTTTGCTCTTAATAATCATGGGGAAGCATCATGTAGCATTTTAAAGTGATAGCAGACAAGAAACATTTGGCACAGTAATATGGTATTGATTATTTGAGAAACCTAGTCTGTGCTGTGCTTTGTATCATGCAAATAATGTAATCTACAGACATTTTTCAGTGTATGTTAGAATTAGTGCAGATGGGGGTACAGAACTGAGTTTATAGAAATAAACTGAGAAATTTTGCTTTATACATTTTGTTTAGGGAAGGAAGACAAGTCATTTTAGTGTGCCCAAGGAAAACAGCATTTAGCACTGTAGTGCTGACAATGCAAAATATAGGACAGATATTGTTAGTGAGGAAGAAACTGTTAGTGACTTTTGTTTCAGACCCTGCAAGGCATGCTGCCTCATTAATATTAATGGTAATATGTATTTGTTGAGCATCACATCAATTTGAAGATGTGTTTATTTCCATACAGGTTATCCTTGAGCTTAACTGATTTGCAGAGATCACTTCTTTGATGTGGCCTGTCCTGTAAAGACATCCTTGTGATGAGGCAGCTTGTTGCTGTTGTACATGTATGCAAGTCATCTCAAATGTTAGGCATAAGGAGTCAAGTCATAACGGATCAATCTACTAACCTCAAAACAACAACATATTAATGCTGGTATCCGCTGTTTCTCCAAAAATGTTCTCCATTTTAGTTGTTCTAATTTACAAAAGAAACAGCCTCTCATTTGAACCAATAAAAAAATTCCCCCACCAGAGAGAAACCTCCAGGGAAGGTCTACAAGATGGCAGAGAGACCAGCTATATGGGTTGGAGACAGTGGCACTAATGGAAAAACAGGAATCAGAGCTGGATGCAGCAGAGTTAAAGATGTTAAGATTTGCACTGGTTGTGACAAGGATCGACAGGATTACAAATGAGTATATTAGAGGTCAGCTCAGGTTGGATAGTTTGGACACAAAGCCAGAGAGAGAGATTGCTTTGGTTTGGACATGTGCTGAGGAGGGATGCTGTGTATATTGCGAGAAGGATGCTAAGAATGAAGTTGCCAGGTAAGAGGAAAAGAGGAAGGCCTAAGATAAGGTTTATGGATGTGCTGAGAGAGGACATGCCAAGTGTTTGGTGTGACAGAGCAATATGCAGAGGACAGGAAGAAATGGAAATAGATGATCCACTGTGGTGACCTGCAATGGGAGCAGCTGAAAGAGAAAGAAAAAGAAGAGAGAAACCTTCAGCTTGACTAACATAACTG
Organism: Protopterus annectens; assembly: GCF_019279795.1. NCBI lineage: Eukaryota > Metazoa > Chordata > Ceratodontiformes > Protopteridae > Protopterus > Protopterus annectens. Next base: position 328,065,466 of record NC_056751.1, on the reverse strand, counting down.
GCAATGCCAAATTTCTCATTAAAGTACAAAGGCAAACACCTACAAAACATAAATGTTTTTTTTTTACTTTCTAATTATTAGCACCTGAAATTTAAAAAGAAACCAACCCCATTGTCATCATGATGAATGGGCATCTAAATCTACCCACTGCCAACTGCCATTAAATAATAAATAATAAGCACATGGATGATATGGAAAGGCTCTTGCCCTATAGTAATATAATAATATACATTATTATATTAATATAGAAAAAGTCTCTCCACATTAAAGACAATCCCCTTGAGAGAAATAAGTGTTGTATTTTTCTTTGGATCCCTTTGATTTACAATAGATTAATGTTGGAGAAAGATGGTGTTTCACTTCTTTTCCAATGAATAAAAAGGGCTAAAAGTATTGATTAGGAAAGACCTGCAATAGGTAGTATGTATATTAAGTAAGAACAAGGAAATTAAGAGGAAGCGACTGGGTGGTAAGTATTCCTTATGCAAATATTCACAGTGAGGAGTTACTTAAAAAATTGAAAGTAGTTGCTGTGTGGCACAAGCAGTGGGTATCTTTGGAGGAGATACAGTTGTTTACTGATGCTGCTGGTAGTACTTATTTTAATGGTGTTGTCAGGTGCCTTGGGGACAAGACTGGCCTTTGACTTGGGGGAAGGATAACACCTTCCTAGAACTAATGCTAATTTAGGCAGTAATGGTTGTTAGGCATAAGGAGTCATAAGAGGGTATTCTTTTAAATTCGGATAACGAGGCAGTAGTGGAGCTATTATTGAAAAGAACTTCAAATTTGGCTAGAGTATAACAGTTAATGGAGAAGTTAGTTTTACAGTCACTAAAGATAATTTTTATATATTTCTGCAAAATTTGTACAATGTAAGTTAACATCATTGCTAATAAGCTTTTCACATTTTCAGAGTCACAGGTTCTGGGGGATATAGTTCCAAAGACAGAAAGCTTATTTAAACATATGACAAGGGAAGAGTGGGAAATTGACAGTCTTTAGCACAGTGGCTGGTTCACTAGTCTTGGGCTATTTCAACAAAGAAAGCTAACAACTCTGCTTTGTGGTCATTTGTTAAATTTGTGGGCGGTTTGCTGTTGCAAGAAAGAGTTTGGTCTGTCTGGCTGGTAGCATAGTATATGGCATGTAGGTGGGCTTAGGTGATTCAACACATTCAACTTGGGTTCACGTAGCAGCACTGAGTTTAGCAATAAAACTTTTAGAATGGACTGAAGCTTTGAAATAATTAGCTTATAGCAAGAATGTCAAAAGTTTGGGTGAGGATGAAAAGTTTGGCTGTTGGAAGGTCACACGTTAGCCACTGGATGTTGAAGGTTGTTTTCTGAGATTTTTATAAGGTGGTGTCTTCTTTTCAAGATTATGTTTTATGGGCTACTTTGGTAAGTTTTCTCAATGAGCAGGAATTTAGGGCTAACATGTTGTTGGGTAAGCTCATACTGGCAGATTTGTGTATTACTCCTAAAATAGTTTTGCTTTGATTAGCTAAATCCAAGAAAGATTAGGTTGACAGAAGGCAGCCGATGATTTTGGAAAGGGAAGGAGATGTTTTGCTGTATCCTGTGAGGTGGATTTTTGACATGAAAGAAAATACTTTGTTTGAAGACTGAGGTTTAGTTCTTTGGTTTTTGGAGTGTAGGCATGTGCATCATAGATGTTTTATTGCAGTTTTGAGGTGTAAAAGGTTGCTAGAGGGTAGATATTCAATACACTCATTTTGCATTGGCAAGGCATCAGATTTCTTCAAAATAAAAACAAATGGCAAGTAAGAAAGCAAAACACTCTTTAATCCAGTTAGCGCTTTATCTCAGTTCAATGACCAAAACTTCTCCAGACAAACCATATTCTGAACTACATCACTTTTTGTAATCACTATAAATCGCATGATTAACCACAGTTTCACTTAAAACTCCACCTCACTTTTTATTTATTTATTTTATTTTATTTTACATTTGTTGACCGGGCTAGTCCAACTGGATACATGTCCATTTTCAGTAGAGGCCCAGGGAGATAAGCTCCAGTTACACTATTTATTCAAAAGAGAAATAAAAAAATGAAATACATTGTCAATAGAGATTAAACATTAAGATCTTCAGTACAAGGTTTACAAAAACAATGCAGTATTACTAGAAACATATTTACATAGGAGAGGTTTGACAATCATATAGAAGACTAGGAAAAAGACAGATTCAAACAAATAAATAAGGTAGTTTTTAAAAGTAAACGCTCAAAGTAAAAAAAAAACAACATGAAGTTAGTATATATACAAAGTGGAAACATATGTGTTCTCAGCAAGTTGATTATTACAGAAATATGTATTCTGTGGTAGTTACCTGAACAGACGAGACTAGATATCAAAGTAAGGAGGCTTACTATCAAAAAGTAAGGGTATTGGGAGGAAGGAAAAACAGTAAGGATAAATTGGGGGGGGTGGTGTTAGTCTGGATTAGTATGTGGGCATAACCATTGAGATTTAAGAAATATTTTTAGTTGCTTTTTGAAGAGTGGTAATGATGTAAGTGATGTTAGTATGCTGGGAAGCCTATTCCAGGTTTTCCCCACAGAATTAGAGAAAAGAGAATCACCTGCTTTGTTGTAAGACTTTTGAATGGATACTAGTAATTTATCTGCTGAGCGAAGGGTAGTAAGATTTTTGTAGGGGGTGATGAGGCTACATAGAATAGGAGTATTACTTGGATGATACAAAGTCTTATAGGTGATAATAAGTTGTTGAGATTGTAGCTGGTTTTGCAGTTCTAGCCATCCTAGCTGTTTAAGATTTTGACAATGGTGAGTTTGAAATGGGGAGTCAGTGGCAAATCTGGCAATGTTGTTATAGGAGGTTGCCAATTTGTTAAGGTTGCTTTTGGAAAGATTGGTATAAATGGGGGAGGCATAGAGGAGTGTAGAGATCAGATGGGTATGGGCAATGGTAGTTCTAGCTTCTGGGGTAAGGAAAGGTTTTATCCTGTAAAGGGTACCAAGTTTTCTGTTTACAGTTTTAATAGTTGAGTTAATATGGGAGTCAAAGTTCAGGTTGTGGTCAATTGTTGCACCTAAGAGTTTGGTGGTTGAGTCAGGTGCTATAACAGTACCATTGTTAGATGTAACTGTGAGGTCTATTGGGGAGGATTTTAGTGTTGGAGTAAATAACAACAATTTTGTTTTTTTAGCGTTTAGGAGGAGGCACCGTTGAAGGAACCAGTTTTCTACTAGGTTAAATACAGTTTAAGTTATGGATTGGAGTTCAGATGAAGATGAGGCAGCACAGACTAGAGTGGAGTCATCTGCATACTGTATGCAGGTAGCTTGAGGAAGATTTATATTTAGATCGTTAATAAAAATGGAAAAAAGGAGCGGTCCCAGGATAGAGCCTTGAGGTACACCAAGGGTAATAGGGAGAGGTGTGGATAGGTGATTGTCCCAAAGGACACTTGATGTCTATTTTCTAAGTAGGACTTGAACCATTTTAGTGCCTGTGTGTCAAGTGAGAGTAATTTGAGTATGTTTAGAAGTGTCTGATGGTTAACCATATCAAAGGCTTTAGAGAGGTCAATAAAGAGTGCAGAGGAAAGCATGTTGTTATTACAATGTTTGTTAATGCAGTCAGAAAAGGATAAGAGAGCAGTGGTGGTACTATGGCAGGGCCTAAAACCATGCTGACAGTCAGCTAGTAGGTCATTTTGGCGAAGGTGATCAAGTAGTTGCTGGTGGATGCATTTTTCCATAATTTTAGCTAAAGGAGAGAGTAAGTCTATGCAGGAAAATTAGAGAGTTCGGTTGAGTTACCACCCATACCCTCACCCTCACCCCAGCACTTAAAAAGCTTTTCCATTTTTTACATAATAAAAGTATATATTTGAAAATATATATTTAAAATATTTACCACATATATTTCTGTATATATTCTCTTATAAAAACACTTAAGTTTTTAATAAACAAAAAATACAATAGTAATATTTTATAATACCTATCTCAACAGGCTCCTTAGTTTTAATAGGCAAGCTATAGAGCTTGCATTGTTCAAGCCAAGTTGTTTATAAGTGTTCAGTCTTATCTGCCATAATAGTTCTTGTAGCTCCAATTTTAATGATGTTGGTCCTCCCCTTATATCTGATTTCACTTGATCTATTATTCTGAATGTAAAGCTATGTCTAGGAAACATATTAATATAATTTGCTAAGGCATTCTCCATTTTCTTTTTTCTGATACTATAGACATGCTCCTACACCCTTTCTTTTCATTTATGGTTGGTCTTACCTATATAAAAACATGTGCATAATTTATAGGTAGCCAGATATATGACACTTTTTGAGCTGCAGTTATATTGTCCTTTACATGAAAACTTTCTCCCCTGTATTATAAAAGTGGCCCCAACTTCCATATACTTATAATAAGGACAAGCCTTACTTATTAACATCCCTACATTCCTTGCTAATGGCTTCTTTTTAAATTTGAGTATGTTCTTTCAATTTTGTCTTCTTTTAAAGATGACTTTGGGTCTTGGTTCCACTAACTGGCTTAATTCTTCATCTGTTGTTATTAAACCCCAGTTTTTAGTTATAATTTGTTTAATGTACCATGCATCTATGCTAAAGGGTGTAATGAATGTCAAACTATAATTAGTTCCTATCTCATTCACATTTGCCACTATCATTTCTTCCTTATTAGGATCTCTTAAATGTTGTTGCATAAGAATGGCTTTAAAATAACCATTGATTCTCTACACTTGTACTTCCTCTATTAGATCATCCATTAAACCAGCAGGATACCCACGTTTCAAAAACATGTCTCTCAAATAAAGCACATTCACTAAGAAATTCCATGTCATCAGTGACCATTCTTGTAGCTCTCACTAATTGGCCTTTAACGCTCAACCTTTTTTTATATAAGGGGTGGGCACTAGAGAAATGCAGAAATGAGTTTGAATATGTTTCTTTTCTATAAATCTTAGCTTTATATTTCATAATTTCCCTGTCTTTATATAAATCTACATCTAAGTATGCAATACGATCCATATCGAATGTGTGAGTAAACACTAAAAAATAGGTCATATTATTAAAGTAATTAAGGAGCTCTTCTACATATTCTGTCTCCCCCTTAAATACAATAAAGATATCTGAAAAACAACAAAATACCAAAACCAGTTAAAAGCCATGGACTGTTTAATAATCCACAAAAAGAACAACTAAGTGCTTTCACCAAACAACAATTAGGCTTCTTCAGAGTTGTTCCAAAAACCTCATGAAATCATATAAATACTGCCACTGGTTTAATATCAGCAAATCAAATAACAAAGCCAATTAAGGCAACCAAACCCTCAAAGGCAAAAATACATTTAAAATAATACTTTATTAAAATTATTTATAAATTTTGTAAGTAGATTGTATGTTACAAAACATTAGAAAATTACACTTAAGAATAAAATACAGTTCAAAACTCCCTATTTTCCAACTTTACTGCTCTACCTAGAACATAACAATAAGGCCGGACTTGAAATGCTTGATATTATTATACAGAATAATGACAGTAAGTTAAAACTGTTACAAAATGACATTTCAGAATTTAACCAGAGTATTATCAATGACGCTCTGTTTACACCTTACAGAGCGAGTTATAACAAAGTGTTGCTTGATGTAGAAAGTTTTGTTAAGAAAAATGTTACATTTAAGCAACATAAGTTCGCCAGAGATACTAATGATTATAAAAACAATGTGGCATATCCTAATATTTTGAGAGCACATGAAAGTAATGTCAATAATAATAATTCAGATAGAAATATGTCTAATATTGATAGATAAAGCAATGCATATCAGGATGTTGGGCAAATGAATGTAGAATATGTTGAAAGGGATGTTGATTTTTTAGATGGTGATCAACCCAGGAGGTCAGAATGCTTGAGGAATCAGGCAAACAGGAAGGGCAAGAATCAGCAAAACAATTCCCCTGGCAGGAATCAGGAAAACAATCAATACCAGGGGAGATCCTGGCGGGGGAAGAAATACAGAAATTGTAATTAATAAACCAGTTTTTTTATCAGTGATGAAAACCTTAAATGTTTGGAAAATGGTTTGGAAAATAAAGAAGGTTTTGATTGCCAAGTAGTCACTAAAAACGGGTTTACCATTTTTAGTTATAGTGAAACAGAGTTAACTAACCAGCACTTTCACCTTTTGAAAAAAAGGAATGTCCTTTGTGCCTAGTTTTGGTACTGATTTAGCTGATATTTTGATTAATTTAAAACTGTACACAAGACAATTGAATCTTAGGATGCTCTTCTAAGAGAAGAATGTAATACAGATGGACAACTTAGACATAAAAGTACATTTATTCCCCCCTCAAATTCTGAAATAAACATGTTTGAAAGAATGTGTGAAAAAGAAATCAGGAAATTGGTTAAAGGCAAGAAAAGGACAGTTTACAATTTGACACTAGAGGAAAGTCAGACATTACAAGCATTGGCTGATGATAAAAATCTACAGATAATGACTCCGGATAAAGGTGGTGGGGTGGTCATTATGCAGCAGGTAGACTATTTAGCCAAGATGAAGGAAATTTGAAATGATCCCTTAGCCTATTAGAGGGTTTCTAGACATGAAGTTAATAGGGTGTATGCCTGGATAGATATTATACTATCTGAACATTTGTTAAAAGGAAGAATTGATGAAAATGATTTACAATATTTAACAGTAAAACATCTAATAACACCACACATTTTTTGAATTTCTTAGACCAAAAAAGCATTACTAATTCATCATTTAGACCTATAGTTGCAGCCAGGTGTTCCAAGACAGAACCTCTGGCTGCATGGGTGGATAGAAAAGCAGGACCAGTACTAAAGGAAGCTAAACACATCATTAGAGATTCCTGGCATTGTCTAGAAAGATTGGGTAAATACAGGAATGTCAGTAGTCATACTTATAGTTTTTGACTATTGATGTAAATTTGTTTACGGTCATCCCCCATGATAGAGGTATAGACATGTTCAGAGAACGTTTGATTAGCATAGGAAAGTTGGACTTGGAAAAGATAGTACTAGTTGACTTTATGGAAATTATTCTTAACAACAATTTTTTATTATTTGACGGTGAATTATTTCACCAAGTGGAAGGAGTAGCCATGGGAGCCAAATGTGCTCCCATGTAGGCTAACTTGGTTTTGCTGGATTGGGAAATGAAATATGTTCTCAATTCTGAGTTTCAAGATACAATTCTTTTATACAGTAGATTTTTGGATGATATCCTGATCTTTTGGAAAGGGGATGAGAATGAAGTAAATTAGTTTGTCAAGTATTTAAATGGAACAACAGATTTTTTGAGGTTCACTAGTTAATGGAAACTGGATGAAATTGATTACTTCAATATACATTTGACTAAGGAAGGAGGAATATTGGAAAGTTCAGTGTAGAGAAAACCTACCTTTTCTAACACTCTGCTTCATTAAAATAGTAACCACCCCCAACACCAGAGATGAAGTGTCATCAAGGGGCAGATGGTAAGGATTTCAAGACTGACCAGTGTGGAAGAAACCTTTAAAAATGAAATGTTTAAGTTGATAGATTTATTTTTGGATAGAGGGTACCCCTTAAAGCTATTAATTAACAACAGAAAAGAGGTTATACACAAAAGAACATCATCCTTTGCATCCATTTTAAACTTAAAACGGGGTTTAGAAGTTAACAACAAGGTGCAGGACAAAACAAATGTTATGGTCATTCATTACAATGAATATGACCCAAAAATGGTGGAAATCATTAATAAGTGTTGGAAATTATGTTTTGAAACTGACATAGGTTCATAGGTTCATAGGTTTATACTAGGCTATCTGCCATAAGGCATTTATAAGCCTAGCCCAAAGTTTTGTGGCTTATGCCAGCCCTTATATGAAAAAATACTGTGCCCATTAGTTTGTTGTGCTTCTGTCCAGCAGTGACACAGAGATGATTCGATCTCCCATCCACAGGTCAAGATTTCTCTTGAACAGAGCCAGCATGGATTTATTCCACAGCATAGAGTCTCTGAGTGATAAATCTATCCCTCCAGCACGTCCTATTTATATCCAAGGTTTAAGTCGCTTGCTCTAGTGGTTTTGGTGGATTTGGATTTTTGAGGTGGAGCATGTCCATTAATTCGGGTTGGACATGCCCTTGTATGTCAGGCACATATCACCTCTGAACAGAGGGTATCCGACTGAATAGAGCTGGAGTTTCTTCAATCTGGCAGCATATGACAGATTTTGGAGTCTCTTTATCCTTTTGGTGAGGAACTTTTGGGGTCTCTCCAATTGCTGCAAATGTCGGGTGAGATACATCCCGAATGGGGCTCATTGGTCTGATAAGTGAAGAGTACAGAACAATGACCTCACTAGATCTGGATGTGAATCCCTTCATGATCAGGTGGGCAATGTAGAAGGTCTTTCTAACCACTTTAGCAATGTGAGTGTCAAAAGAAAGGTCACTGTCAACCTGGGTCCCCAGGTCCCTGATAACCTCTTCTGTGCTCAGTGGATTACCACCTACATGGTAGCTTTGACTATACATTTTTGGCATTTAACTTCAGGCCATGGCTCTGGCACCAGCTATCTGTTTCCGTGAGTCCCTTCTGAAGGATATCCGTGTCCGATGCACTTTTCACTATTGCAAACTTTGTCAGACAAAGTCCTCCCATGTTGGCCTGTACTTCTGAGAAGTAGATGCCGAACAATAGGGGCCAAGGACCGAGCCCTGTGGGACACCACTTGTGACCAGCTTGGAGTCTGACATAGCGCCAGCAACTCTAACCCTGTGGGTTCTGTCCTTAAGCCAGTTTGCAACCCATCTTGTGACATATGGGCTTACATTTAAGCTGGTTTTTCTACAATACCCGAGTGGGGTATTGTGTTGTGCAAGGTCAAGGTAGGCTGTATGGACTGCCTTTCCCTCATCAATGGCCTTGGTGACTGTTTTGAAGAAGTCGACCAAGTTTAAAAGGCATGATCTGCCCTTGACGAAGCCAAACTGGGTCGGGTCCAATGTCTGCAAGTCTCCTATATCTTTGTTTATGAACTCCATTATGATCCTCTCCATAGCTTTGCAGACTAGACTTGTTAAGCTTATGGGGTGGTAATTACCAGGGTGAGTGGGACCACAGTTGCCGTACGCCACTCCTTGGGCATGTATCCTGTGGTAAGGCTGAGATTAAACAGCTGCCTTATGTTGACTAGATTAGGACCTAACCCTCAGATAGTGTTCAGTAAGGGGAAGAACATTAAGAGTATTTTGGAAAGGGAAGTGCAAGTACAAAAAGGTATCTACAAGTCATCTATGTCTAAATGTGGGGCTTGTAGAATTTGCAAGTATATTAACAATGGTCCTCATGTCACTATAGCCAGTTTTGATTTTTCTTTGCAATGCCCAGGTAAATGCAATTGCAACTCATTTATGGTAGTATATGTGGCTACTTGCCTTTCCTGTCCCTGGTTCTATGTGGGGAAAATTACCTGGAGTCTTAAGGATAGAACAGGTGAACATCTGAGGGCAATAAAAAACAAGGACGTACACAATGCTTTGTATATGCATACCACCAAGTGTGTCAATTTTTAAAAAATTATATTTTTTATTACTGATAACATTTTGGTTAATGAAAGAGGTGGAGATGGCAAAATTGTATTGGAAACAAAGAAGTCTAGGTGGCAGTTACGTTTAAATGCCATGGTGGTTCCTGAATTGAATGATTTTATTCCCATTAAACCTTTTTTGAAATTAAAACATGATCAAATATCTATAATAGAAGTTAGTATATGGTTTCAAAAATATATTTAGCTAGTGCAATAATGTTGGAAAATAGGCAGTTTTGAACTGTATTTTACTCTTAAGTGTTATTTTCTAATGTTTTGTAACATACAATCTACTTACAAAATTTATAAATAATTTTAAAAAAGCATTATTATAAATGTATTTTTGCCTTTAATGGTTTGGTTGCCTTACTTGGCTTTGTTATTTGATTTGCTGATGTTAAACCACGGGCAGTATTTATATGATTTCATGAAGTTTTTGGAAGAACTCTGAAGAAGCCTAATTGCTGTTTGGCAAAAGCACTTAGTTGTTCTTTTTGCGGATTATTAAACAGTGCGTGGCTTTTAACTAGTTGCAGTATTTTGTTGTTTTTCAGTTTGTTTTAGTGGTCTTATTGGCCATTTGTGTACCTGGTTTACAATAAAGATATCATCCAAATAGTGCATGTAGTAATCTATCAGCTTACTATACGGGTTATTGTTGAACACAAAATCATGTTCCCAAAATGCCATGACTAGACTGGCAAAGTTCGCACCACAGGGTGAGCCCATGGCTACCCCCATCTTTTGTAGGAAATAATTACCTTCAAATAAGAAAGCATTATTTGTAAGAATGATGTCCAATAGTTCTTGTACTAGGCTTATTTCTTTTTCTCTTGCCCGTCTTATTCAAATTAAACTACACACCCATTCAATCCCTATGTCATAGGGGATCACTGTGTAGAGGTCCTTGACATCTATTGTCAAGAAATTATGGCTCTCATCATACCTCAAATCATTAATATTTGCTAAAAATGACCAGGAATCCCTACATATTTGTGCTTCCTACTCTATTAAAATCAAGAAAACTTCTTCAAAATAAAAAGAAATGGCAAGTAAGATAGCAAAACACTCTTTAATCCAGTCAGGGCTTTCGTCTTCGTTCAATGACCAAAACTTCTCCAGACAAATCATATCCTGAAACACATCACTTTTTGTAATCTTAACTAGTTTGTCTTCGAAGGCATCAGATTTTTAAGCAGAAGGCAGGTCTATAGATGTTGTTAACAGGAAGGAACGTGAACATTGAAAGCTTTCAGTATGTATATTAAGTAGTCAATTTAAATACAAGTACTTGGTTGTTATTAAGCGTATTTTTTGTTAGGTAGTTATTTGTAGTTTTGGTTGTGGTATTGTACTGGAAAAAGTGATTTTGGAATTTATTGTTTGTTTCTTTTACAGAATGCAAGACCATTCTTGTAGTTAGTCATTTCTAGACATACTGGATTGCTAAGAGTTCAGCTGTCAAGCTGAGAAGAAACTGTTAGAGTTTTGACACTGACAGTTGGGATGTTGCTTGGAGAGGAAGGAATGGGATGATGTGGCACCGATTATTACCTACAGTAAAGGAAATATGATTATTACTATTTTCAGTTAAAGGAGTTATTTCTCATTTGAGATGGAATGCATGGGCAAAGTGCCACCGTGGAGGCTTCTGTCTTACATTATTAGAGATATATGAAGACTTAAGCAACAGTTTATGGGTAGCTTGGTAGTGTAGTCAGCTATTACACTGCAGTTAATAACAGGCAGTCACAGTTTTAGGTATTGAATCAGCAAAGAGATTTGTTAATCATAGGGTGTCTTGTGCAGCAATTGCAATAGGTTTGTGAACACTGGGATTTTGTGGATAAGTATTGAGTGTGGTATGATGATGATGACATCCAATTGAGTGATGTAGGCCTTTATTTATACAATGTTCACATGTTAAAACTAATAGACTCACTGTAATCCAAGAATGAATCTTAAATCAGGTCCAATGTACTAGCCACAAAAAGACACCAGCTGTTGTTACAGTGAGTCTATTTGGAAGACAATTTCTGTATTATATGTACAGTTCAAGCAATTTGTTTGCTATTTGCTGCTCAAACACCCTGAACTATTTTTAGTTTTATTGGTTTATTTGGTTTATTTTTGTTTTCATGGAAGTTCACCTTTTGGATTCACAGTAATCTTCACATGTTATTTTTAAGGAAGAGTTGAGTGATTTACAGGTCGTCAGAGAAGCTAATTTCTTAGCAGCTCAGGTAGAAAAAAGGGAGGAAGCAGCCTGGTCAGCATGTTTAGCTGAATCCCCCTTTCCCTTGGCATTTAGCAGGTATGTTTTGTGATAAGAATGACAGGTATAGTACAAGCCTCATGAGGTTATGTGGTGTAATGGAGGTGTAATGGAGGGAGTGGTCAGTGATACTTCTCTAATGGCTATGCAGTCTGGAAACACTGACATTTAGCTCAATTATAATTGAATCTGTATATAGTTATTATGATAAATGTGTGTTAATTGCAATGTCAGTGTTCATTTGAGTGATTATAAAGAAAATACAAGTTTAGAGTTTTATGGCATAACGGCTTATAAATAGTCACAATGCAATATTGGTGTGGTTATTGTCTTCACGTAGGAGTCATGGACAGCACTTGTATGTTCTTATTAAAAAATATTAACATTAGCCTCAAACAAGTTGATAAATATTCAAGCAGCTATTTGAAGAAATTCAAATGAGGACCAACTGCAGCATAACCTTGCAATTGATAAGTGACATACTCAGTTATTAAATGAACAGTTCTCATGGTTTCTGCAACTCACACACAGTGTGGATCCAAATAAGAAGTGAACCAAACTTACACCAGAAATATATACTGCTGTCAAACCCATTTCCTTCTAACAGCTGGACCTTTCTCTTCAAGAAATACGAAAAATATTTCTATCCTTTTAATTCTGTCCACATCCCCTAGGATCATCCATGACCCCCCCCAACAGTAAGCTGTGACAATGATATATATAGCTTTACAATATAAATTGCAACACCTTCTCGGGCAGCATGAATACAAATCAATTCTTTTCAAAGTGGTGTTTTTGAAAAGCAGTGTCTTTTTTATTTTAAATTATGTTTAAAAGGTCAAAGAAACATGTAAAGCAATTACCTGACTGATAACTCAAAGCTTTCTCTCTTCTTCACACTGAGCATGCCAACAGTGAGAACATCCTTTTGGTGTGGGAGATTTTGTCTGGTACACTATACGCCCACCCTCAATTTCGCAGCCATCCCTCATTCCATTGCATTTATAGGAGCTGGTCTTCATCCAAAATTCCACCTACTTCCTTAAAGGCATACACATAGCAATAGCCATACCCTAGTCACGTTTCTTCTTAAAGTTAATACTCCAGCCAGTCAGCTCTTAAGCTAGACCTCCCAATGTTTTCCTCTCATAATTTCCCCCTGCATTCCAATAGCATCTCCTACCTTTCTCTTACACACACACCCCTCTATCCTCCCAGTACTACCCTCAATTTATTCCCTAATTTTAACAATTATTTTTCCTCTTATGTTCTAATCATCACCATTCTGTCTAGTCCCTAGTTTTAACATCCATTTTCTTTTTACTCTTCATATTCAGTCCTCCTTTCCCATCCTCATTAATTTTATTTAGTCCAAATCTACAATGTTACTACTCTACACAACTGCATTACTATTCCCCTCAGCTGCTGCCAACTTTCATCTTACTACCATTTATCTCCATACCAAATCTCCACATCCACCCCAATCATCTCCCAAACACTACGCATCCTCCAACTATTAATAGCCCCTAGTCTTTTCTGCTACTGTCCACCTCTTTAAAATAAAATATTACCCCCACAACAGCATTATTAACAAGCCTTCCCCTAAACCAAAGCTGAAATTCAAACACCCTTATACATATCCCCTGCCTGTCTCTTCACTTGAAAACATGTGGTGACATCCATACAAACCCAGGCCCTGCAACTACTCAGCAAAATTACAAGTCTGCCACATCACAAAATAGTCATCATCCCTCAAAGTCATACTGTTTCCACCTATACAGAGCTAACCTTAGAAGTATAAGGAATAAACGTACTGATGTGCATTCCTAAACAGCTTGCCATGCCCCAGATATACTAGTAGACACAGAAACTTGGCTTAAACAAGAAATAAAAGATGGAGAAATCTTACTGCAGGCATATGATTCTGTGACAAAAGGAGATACAGCAAGTACAGCTAGCTGGAATTTTGTAAATAATTATATGTTTGCGATACAACTATATTAGAACTGTATGTCATGCATGTATATCAAACTGCTCTGTACAGATGTTTGTGTTGAAAGGTATTTTGTAAAGTGATTGTGCTTAAAATGTATCCACAGTGTGCTCTACTGGAAGAGAACAGAAATGTCCATGCACTATTGTAACTATTTAAATGTATATTTTAACAGAGGAAACTGGGGGGGGGGGGTTAACTTCAGTCCAGCAAACTTTAGAAAAATATCTGAAATTAAATTACTTTATAGGCTATGTCGCTGGTAGCCATTGACACAAAATCTGAATTAGGAAGCTTTCTTTATTGTCTTTAGGGTCAACTAATTACTAGTCTTGAAATGTGGAGGAATGTAATTGTTTTATTTATTCCAGCATCTGCCAAGATCTGAGAAAAATCCCTTGGATAAGTATTTTTACAGGTAGATGCTAAATGCTATCAGCTGCCAGCAATGGGGGTTTTGGCCTGGGAGCTAGATGTCAGATGACAAAAAGTGATGTTATTCTGCAAGCTATCCCAGCAGTAATATTTGAGATATTATTTTGAGAAGTCTTTGAGTGAGACAGACCATTCTGCATTCTGTCTTGGACCTGACAATGACAATGACAAGAACCATTCACCACATCTGCCTTTCTCTAATGAATACATTTCTAGGGAACAGTATATCTCTCTTAGATACAGTCAGGAATATAGCAAAGCTTAGTTTAGATTTTATTTTCTTTATTTGTGTGAGTCTGTACTGCAATGTTATCTTAAATATTTCTTGTGGTTTTGAACTCTGATGTCACTGTGAATATATATTTAGTATTGTCTTGTTATTTTCTTATTGAATATTAAATATATTTACACATTTCATTGTGGCTGGTCTGTGTGGAGATATTTAAGTTTTGAGAGTACATGCATATTTATTTGGTGACACTGTGCGCCACTCCTAATAGCCTTGCTCTTGTTCAAACTACCATTTGTATTAATATTAGTATCACTCAGTGTATTGGGTACCCTTGGAAGAGCCTTAAGGTAGCTGGCAGGAGTGACTGGTGGCAATGAAAAATACCTTATAGTTTGGGCAGAAGAGGGCATAGCTAGTAAACCTGTGCCAGCCTTTCCCAGGTGTGTTTGTGTTTGTAAATCAAACCTCAAAGAGTATGTGTGTCAGCTACTTGGGCAGGGATATGAATCACTGATTGCACAGAGAGGGTGCTGGAGTTCTTGCCTTGGTCAGTCATCTGAGATCTCAACTTTATAGCTGTTCCAGTGGGGAGTCTTATTGTGGATTTAGAGAAAGAGGGAGAAACCAGCCCCGGACTGATTGTTGTCTCTATGTGCTCTTAAGGGAAATTGCACTTGATGCAGATAGCTGCATCTGGAAATACTGTGTGTACCTGTTATCCTCCCAGGGAACATCCTCCACTGTTGCCAGTGGTGAGGATTGAGGCTCCTTGATTACTGGTCCAGTGGTGGGTGATCACAGACTCCTTACGACTTGAGAAAATCCATAAGAAATGGGTGGGGTGTTCATCAATTACAAGAATACTTTTAACCTCTCCAGGTCTCATATAAGCCCATCCCCCACTCCTCCTCCTTGCAAATTAATGTTCACAAAAGCCTTTGCATTATAGGAGCTATTTTCCCCTAGGAAATAACATAGTTACTGCTGAAGAACTTCTTTCTTGGGCATCAACCAACATTTAGGAGATCTGAATATTGACTGGTGAACTATTGATAGCAGTCCTGTTAATGTCAATAATCTAAATGTTTTCACTCTACTTATTTTCAACTCCCACAAGGTGCAACAAAAAACTCTGGTAGAGACTTCTTTAGATTGGATTTTTTCTAATGCCCTCCAAAGATTCCTTCAACAGGGGCCCGACTTGATACCTTAAGTGATCACCTACACATCTTCTCAGTAAGGGATCGTAAACTTAATAGAAAACAGCATCTGTACAACCTTTCTTGTAACCATTCCCCTTTAGTAAGGGCCAGTTCATTGCAGCACTAAAATCAGTCAACTGGTAGCCTCTTCCAACCCTTCCACTTGACAAAGTTGGAGTTCTGTTCAACTCAATTTACCTTAACATACTAAATAATAACCAAAAGAATTACAGTGAATCCAGAATCCTGGCTCTCAAAAAGTACTAATTTGCACCTGAAAGAAAAGATATCGCCTGGAAAAAAATGGAACAAAGTTAAAAACCACAGCTGCCCATCAATAATATAAATTCCTGAGAAACAACACTAAAAATCAAAACTACCTGATAAAAATCTTCTATATTAATATACAAGCAGCAAACCATAACAATCTCAAAGCATTCTGGACTACAGTCAACCAGCTGTTAAAACCTAGTACACCAACACAAACTATACCTAGTTTATCTAGACAAACTGACAGAATAGCCAGCAAATTCAATAGCCACTTCATCCAACATAATAACCTCTCTTTTTAAATCCTCAGCACAAACAGACACAGGTTCCTATCCTCTGTTGTTAGCTCCCAAAACACTTGCACTCAAACTAGTTTCAGTTTCTGTAATCAAAAACACCATTACTAATCTTAACACCTACTACCCTTGCTCTTGGTAACACACCGTATGAGTACTTAAAATTGCTTCTTATGCCTTAGCCCTTTCCTATCTATAGCTGAAAGCTATTTCCTAACCCTATGAAAAAGGTGTTACATTCTTCAACTCCATAAAGGTGGTAACTCAAATGAACTTTCAAACTTCAGGCCTATAGCCATACTGTCTCCACTCTCAAAAATTCTGCAAATATCCACTCAACTTCTCGGCTTTCCCACTGGCAACTACCACCTTTTCCCTAAAAAGCATGGTTTCCATCCTTTTCATAGTACATGAACAACTCTCCTAAGTTTTATAACATCTGATAACCAACATCAAAGCTCTGAGAACTTAGCCTCAGCACTTTTTCCAGATTTATCCAAAGTTTTTAACATGGTATTTATTTATTTATTGATTACATTTGTTTACCGGGATGGTCTGCTGGGGCTAGGTGAGCCCATTTTCAGTGGAGGCCCAGGAAGAAAAGCTCCACATAATACGAACAGTACATACAAGAAAATAACACACATTATAGAGTAAAATACAGATACAATGGAGTAAAACATTGAAGTTGACACTAATACATAGTTTATACAGCCACACTACATTAGGAATAATATAATCACAATGATACAATGTTACATACATATTTACACAATTCTTCATTGTGCAGTATTATTAACATGTGAAAGAGTACACCATTTGACCAGCTGAGAGATTTGGTTTGTCAACTTTTATCAACAATATGTTTTCAGATATAAGAGGTCTGTTGGGATGATAGGTGGACAGTAAAGAAGAGAGAGAAGGGCACATAGATGGTTTGTGTATAAATTTAAATGCAGTAGTTAATTGGAGCTGTGTGAGGTATTCTGGCAGTTCGAGCCAGTTTAATTGATGTAAGGATAGACAGCGATGAGATGAAAATGTTGAGTTAGTTACAAATTTGGCTAGCTTATTGTAGCATGAGACAAGTTTGATTTTGTGAGAAGACTGTACATTGGTTAGGGTGGTGGCACCGTAAAGCAGAGATGAAAGCAGGAAAGAAGAGATTTCAGCAGAAATTGCTTCAAAAACGTTCTTGCCTAGGAATACATGAAATATCAGAGTCTTGGTTTTCCATATGCCTCTCAAATAGGTAATATGCAGTTAAATGTAAAATTATATATCCTCTTTCCTTCCAGTTATAGTAGGTATCCTTCAAGGATTCATTTTAGGTCCACTATTATTCAGCATATTCGTTAATGCTCTCCTCTTAGCTTCTAAATAAGTCACTATCATACTGTATGCAGAGGACTCAACAATTATCTGCTTTGCTAAAAGCATAGACAAATTAAATCAACTCAGCCAGAAGTCTTTTTCCACCCTAGAGGCCTGGCTGTCTGATACACATACACTACGCAACCCTAAAAAAAAAAAAAAAACTGATCCTATTTACCCCAAATCATTCAAATGACTACAAAAATAATTTCAAAATCAATTCCTCTAACAGCACCATAATAAAACTAATTAGTCAAATTAAGCTTCAATGAATCACTATTGATGAAAGCTTAAAATGTGGTTATCACATAAAACAAGCAGTAAAGGACACCTACCAAAAGCTATGTGCACTCTGTAGAGTCAACCAATACCTCACAGATAATGCCAAAAAGGGATTGATCAGTCCGTTTTCATTCCTACACTAAGTTATGCTGCTCCCATCTTCAGTAACCTACAACCATTCAACTTTCAGTCTAGAGCAGTGCTATAACAAGGTGGAACAGTTTACCACCAGTTATCATTATAGGATACATCACTCTCTGGTCTTAAAAAAATTAATGGTTAGAGCTAAGGCATTAGCTTACATTTTCCCAACTAGTTACTTCCCACAACTCATCTATTATCCAAGCGTGGTTTAAAAATATTCTCCAACTTTATAAGCCAAGTAGACAGCTGAGATCCACTGACAAAATGTTATTAACTCTTACAAAATAAATAACTTGGCTGGTGACTCCATAGTCTCCTTCCTTGCCAAAATTTTGAATTTCCTTCCTCTCTGTAAAAAACACAATAAACACCAACTCTTTTAAAGCACAGACAAGAGAGCACCTAAAACATACCTGGATCTGTACTTGCACAACTCCTGGATGATAAATGTTCTTCCTTTACTTTCACATTTTCTTTCCAGGCACTTTATTCTTGATTCTGCTTGGTGAATTTTCTGTTACCCATCCATTCGTCCAGATTGCATTTGAAGATGGCCAATGAGGTGCTCTGCTTAACATGAAGTGAAAGTCTGTTCCAGAGATGTGGTGACCTCTGGGAGACAAATCTGTACCTTCATCAGGTTTTGTTAATGTCACATACCAGTTTAAGGCCTTTAGAGTGAGTAACCCATGTACCATTTGACTTGCAGATATGCAACTTTTCCAATAAAGCAGGGTCAAAGGGTATTATTTTCTATGTTATTTGCTTTGTGAGGTTTATCAATAGTGTTTCATCCCCTTTCTAATATGTAGGCATATCTGGTTTTCTTTTAAAATGACAACCTGCACATGAGAAGCACACCTTCTATATTCTTATTACTGTAGAAAATGTAAATGTATGCGTAACTGAAAGATATTTGTTTTTATTGAATTAGCATCTCTAAATGTTTAATATATATTTCATATAACACAGGTTTGATCATTGTTTACTGTATTTCTCTATTTGTTGTATTGATTACTGGTTATCACAGGTGATCCTATGTGGCACTGTGGATTTCCTACCGCCTAATTTCAGAGCATCTTTAGCCTCAGATGATGATGGTGGTGATGGAGGCACAGTCTGGAGGTACAGAGGGTTATTCTGATGCCAGTGTTGTGCCTCCAACATCTCCAGCATCTCCAGCTCTTATTTTGCACACCGTCAGTAAGGCTAAGCATACCCATGACACCGAGACCTCAGACATCGGACAAGTTGAGGGTGACACAGTTGGTCTGGGTAGTGTGGTAACTCCAGTTGCAGAACTGGTTGATTCTCACCATAGCTAGTATCATGGTGATGTGCCACACAGGCATTTTGGTAGAGGTGCTCAGAGGAGACCTACTGTTCACCCTTCTTGTGATGTTTGTGTGTCAGTAGGTGCCACATGACATATGTGTAGGGCTGTCATGGAGTCACAGGCATATTCCACCAAGGCCTCAAAAGAGATAGTGTGAGTACTAAACATTGTGCACTCTGATATGTGAGACTGGCTGATCAAAGTGGGTGACTCCTTGGACAGGTTGAATGACACACTGGATCAGGCATTATCTGTAATGGAATGTCTGATGGGGGCAGGTTTGTTATCTGATGTGCCATTGCAAGATCCTGCTCCCATAGTGGCACTGCTTCCACTGCTCAGTCAGTGTTTGCAGTGTGCACACCCAGACATGGTAGGCCACATGGTCAAGGTCAAGGACATAGCTTATCCAGCAGACATCACTCACATTCAAGTAGCAACATAGACTCTAGCCAGGGCCTTGAAACTAGCAGTGCAACACCTGGAAGAGACAGTTTTCATGGTCAGGGGCAATTATGTTGAACTGACTAGTCTATAATGCCTGGATCACACCTGTCCAAGATGTCAGGACACAGTGCTAGCACACTGCTTGATTGTATTCATACAGACACACGCACGCATTCAATAAATGCTTGCCCATACCCCCCCCCCCACACACACTACTCTGAAAATTGCATACTTATTACATAAATTCTTGTTTTATTTGCACGCACACACTTTTTTTGGTGTCAGGCTTGCTCTTCTGTACCCCCCCACTCCCTGTGGAAGTGATGATGACCGTACCCTGCTCTTTGCACATTTCTATGTGACTACAGGTTGCATATATGTCTGATGCGCAGAGTGGATAGATAATGCTTGCTAACTTAGAAGCTTCCTTTAAAGTAAATGCATTGCAGAAGACATTGTTTATTCATCTTTCATAATCAGTTGGGAATGATTAGTTATGTAATTGATGACCCTCATTGTGTTTCTGTTAGTACTCTTAGTAATGCAGTCAGTATTGCTTATTGATATACTTCTGGAAATGATGCAGCCATTCATCTGCTCACTGGTTTACATACACCGGTCAACTGCAATGCTTGATGCACAGTACTGGGCAAAATCCATAGCTGTAATACTACAAACATCAGTCATAAGCTATTACAGACATTAATGTGCACCTGGGGCATGTTCCACCTTAGGCATATATAAGAATTTGCATATGACAGTAACCAGTTATATAACTCTTGTTTTTTTTTTCTATACAGGTTCTAAACTTACCTTGTTAATGCTACAGCTACAAGATATGCCCTTGAGTGTAGTCATGTGAGACTAAGAGAACATAAAATTTTCTAAGCTTGTTTCCTACCTTTCCTGTGGGTAGTCTAGTCTGGATATAGATTTGCTGCGTCCAGGACTATTTGTAGGCTTCTAAGCCCCCCAAGCCTTTCTGTGTTGGAGGGAAGCCTTCTAGCTTAATTTTGTTTCTTTGAACTAGCCAGTTTTTGTTTCAGCACTCAAGTCTGTTTCTTTGAGCTCAGCACTTGTTCAGAACTTATTGTAAGCACTAAATAAGCTACAAATTACTACAGCACTCAACTTTCCTCACTGTCTAGAGGAAAACAGTTTCTAGTACTTAACAAATAAGCACCTATCCAGGCATGTCTAAGGGTCAGCTCCCGGTGTTTTCTCCTGTCTACCTGATGAATCTGGGCATCTTGGGGCAATGAAGTAATTGCCTCATGTACACAGACAACCCTCTCCTCCTACCACCCAACACTACAACCTGTAAGAGATGCACTTATATAGCCAAACTGCAAGTAAAGCTCTCTTCACCCAAGACTGGACTAGACAGTCAAGCGGAGAAGGTAAACACTTGCACCACACCACACTCAGCACATAGTCCCTCAAAACCTACACCACCAAAAAAACACACACATAAAAACACAAAACACACACCTAGATTTGCGGAGGCTCTCAGTAAAAACCTGCCCAAGCAACAGGGACCTCCAAACCAGAAACACAAGCAACCTCCACTCCCCAACACAACCCAAATGACACATAGCTCACAGACTCAGTGTGCCACTCAACCACAGCCCATAAGGCATAACAACGTACCCAACACTCTAGTCATAGGTGACTCTATAGTCAGGCACACTGAAGTTCCACTCACCAGGCTAAACAAGGAGAAGTTACTGTCAGCTGTCTGTCGAGTGCCAGGATCCGCCACATAACGCATGCACTCAGGTCACTCCACAACATGTACAGATATGACTCTGTCATTGTCCGTGTTGGTGCGAATGACCTGAGATGTACCTCCTTGGACTACATGAAAAGTGACATGGAGGAGCTGTCTGATCTTGTAGCCCAGGCAGGTATGACCCTAGCCCTGAGTAGTATCCTGCCATCATCCAGAATTATACCACAGTACAAGGACAGAATGATTGACTTCAACAATTGGCTATGCTTCTGGTGTCATTCTAAGGGGATCCAGTATCTGTCTAACTGGGATGACATGATCAACAAACCACGATGCTTTGCCAAAGATGGCCTGCACCTGTCGCCCCTGGGATTCCGGATACTGGCTAAGGCTCTAGCCACCCCTATAGTGCCTTTTTTAGGCAAGGTTCAAATGACAAATTCACCACCCTAACAGGTACAGGCAACAATAATCTGAGGGTATTGCTACTCAATGCTAGAAGTCTAAACCTCAAAATGCACTCACTCGAGGCACTCCTTAAAATGGGGAACATTGACATCTGGTTCAAGGCTCCAGAGAGTACCCCTGCATTACCAGGCTATAATTCATACCACACCTTTTGACCACCTAACCTGGACCGAAACACTAAAGGTGGAGGCGTGTCTATATTCATTAAGGATATACACACCTCCAGGCTAGTTGCTCAGCATAATGCATCCGAGATTATCCAAGTGCAACTAACTCTGGGCAAGACCGCAATCCAAATTGTAGCTTTCTACAGATCCCCCACCATGCCCCAGGATTCCCACTCCTCATTTCTTAATACACTGGAAAATATTAGGGTACAGCCTAACACCCTAATAATGGGCAATTTCAAGTACTCTACCATTAACTGGGAAAACTACTCATGTACCAACTCTTGTGCTCAACGTTTTCTGGAATTCATAAATTCCAATGCCATGGATCAACTTATCCACACCCCCACCAGGGGCAGCAATATCCTAGACCTGGTTATTACCAACATGGGCAACCAGTGCTCCACACCAGAGGTCAATTCCTCTTTGGTCAGATCCGACCACAAGGTAATCACCCTAGACATCCACATCCCTCCCCTACCCCCCATTAGGGAAACCACAGTAAAAAATGTCTCCAAAGCCAACTTCACGCTTCCCAAGACAGAAGTGGCAAACTTCACGACACCCATGCTGATGGACAATAGAGGTATGACTGCTGAATCCTACACAAATGCACTTTATAAGCACTTACACGAGTGCATGGATCATGCAATCCCTAACAGAACCAAGATGCTATCTTCCAAAAAAAGGAAGCCAGTCTGGTGGTCCCCTGCCATAAACAAGCTCTACAACAGAAGAAAGAAACTGTTGCAAAAAAAGAGTAAAATCCCATGATTGGAGAAACTCCCTGGTCAGCCTCAGTAAGAAGCTGAGATCCCTCATAAAATCCTCCAAAGCTAGTTATGAAAACAAAATCGCCACTGACTCTAAAGACAGCCACAAAGCATTCTATAGCTATGTCAAGAATCTCAATGGCAGCACTCAGATCTGCTCTGAGTTACAGTGCAATGGCACTAAATATACAGAACCAACTGATATTGCCAATATCCTGGCAGATAGGTTCACTGCTAACTTTCCCCCCTGTCATCCCCTAAAGGACACATCTCTATACCAGAAGAATGCAATGTTCCTGTAATCACGACTGCACAGGTAAAAAACACACTATCCAAAGCCAAGAACACAGCATCCATGGGACCTGACGACATCCCAGGCTGTGTTCTACATGAACTACAGAATGAACTGGCACCCCACCTAAGTACCATGTTCAATCATAGCCTCACCTCAGGCTATGTGCCCACTGAATGGTGCACAGTGACAGTTATCCCACTCCACAAAGGGGGAGCCACCACAGACCCGGGAAACTACCGCCTCATTAGCCTAACGAGCCTGGTCTGCAAGGCTTTGGAACATATCATCATGGAACTTATAAACAATGACATTGGTAATCTCCAAACTCAGGACCCCACCCACTTCGGGTATGTAAAAGGCAGATCATGTCTCCTAAACCTTATAGACTTCTTTGAAGCAGAACCAAAGCCGTAGATGAGGGTAAGGTGGTTCACACAGCCTATCTAGATCTCGCCAAGGCTTTCAACACAATCCCCCACTCTGGAATTATAGATAAACTCAATAAACTGGGTATAAATCCCTATGTCACAAGATGGGTTGCCAACTGGCTCACTGACAGAACCCACACTGTGAACGTAGCAGACTCCAAATCCAACTTCAGACCAGTGACAAGTGGAGTACCACAGGGTTCAGTCCTGGGTCCTCTCCTGTTTGGTATCTACTTCTCTGAAGTACAGGCCAACACAGAAGGTCTTTGGCTAATGAAGTTCTCAGATGACTACAAACTAGGAGCCATAATCAAAACTCCAAAAGATGTGGACATCCTACAAAAGGGCCTCGCTGAGACAGATGCCTGGTGTCAAAGCCATGGCCTCAATCTCAATGCCAAAAAGTGCATTGTCATCCCTTTTGGTAAAAACTCAGTACCCATGAACTACCACATAGGCGGTAGTCTACTTAACATTGACAGTGTGATAAGAGACCTTGGGACACAGGTGGACAGTAGTCTCTCCTTTGATAATCAAATCGCCACAGTAGTCAGGAAATCCTTCTACATGGCACACCTCATCACAAAAGGTTTCTCATCCAGGAAAAAAGAGGTCATTGTTCCCCTCTACTCGTCACTCATTAGACCCATTATAGAGTACAATGCCCCTTTTGGTATGTACCTCACAAGACATCTACAACAACTGGAAAGGCCACAGAAATACCTCACAAAGAGGATTACTGGCCTCAAACAGATGCCCTATGCAGACCGTCTCAAAAAACTGTAACTTTACTCCGTTGCATATCGCCTACTCACAGGCGATCTCTGCCTAACACAGAAAGCTATGTCAAACCCAGAGCTTTTAGACATGCTCCACTTAAAGAAATCCCAATCCCTACCAGCTACACGGTCTAGGGACCTAAACCTTGTCACCACAATAAACAGAACATTCTGGAGGGATAGATTCCTCTCCCAGAGACTTCCCATACTCTGGAACAAACTACCTATCTATATCAAACAAAGCTCCTCATTAGCACTCTTCAAGAAAAATCTTGATGATTGGATGGGAGATAGGAAATTCACCCTGGGGATCACTTCTGTGGCTCTGCTCAACAGTGGCACAGGAAAATAATTTTCTTGGGTGGCGAAAGCCAGGGTACCTTTGGCTAGGCTTATATAGGCACTAGGGCCAATAGCCTAGTACCCACCTATGAACCTATAACCATTCCATGGTTACCTAAAGTGTGTGCAATTTTACAGACATTGGTTTTAATATTTGTACATGCTTAACCTCGCAGGTTTTCACTTAGTCAATGAAAAGGTCAAAAAGAACAGATTATGGCAGTTCAGGAACATGTGCAGAAAAGCGGAAGACAATCTAGTAAACAACATTTTGGCACAGACAAGGAGATGGTAAGAGGAAATGACAGTGCCCAGCAAAGTGATGGCTGGTGTGTGAGAGAAGGCCAACAACAGTCCGGCATGCATGTGAAAGAAGGTAGGAGAGTGGCATTGAACAGAGAGATATGGCAACAGTTGAAATAACATCCCAAACCTATATAGAACACGGAAATTAAAGTGGTTGTTGATGATGATGATGATGATGATGACACAGACTGTGCATGTGTTCCTTTGCTTCTTAGCCAGAGCCATGGAATATTGTGCATGCCTATATCTGCTGACAACATCTGTGGCTGGTGATTTTTCTCATACTCCTCATCTCTATCTGCTGAAGCTGGTGACCCTGCCTGTTGAACTGTGGTCCTGCCCCTGGTGATCCTTGTTAAATCTGTTTCCTTAGAATGATATTGTGCAGCATGGAACAGACTGTGAGTATTTCAGCAGAGATTGCTGAGTCATACTGCAGGGCACTTCCTGATGTGTGTAGAAAATGGAAACTTAATTTGAGCAGGTTAAATATATATTCTATGATATTCTTAATTTAAATGTGGATATCATTGTATCCTTGCTCCGTGGGACTGTGTGGATTTCTCATGGGTGTCATGAGACAAAGCTCTAGTGCATAATCTGCATTCCCCAGTAGATGCCCTTATGGAAAGTCACCTCTAGCAAACGTTGTGCTGATCTCCCACTTGTGCCATATGTGTGAGTAGTGAAAACTGCCTGGGTTACCTGCAGAGTCATTGGAGATGATCCCTTAGGCATTACAGATATCCCACAAGGAGGAACAAAACTGCAGTAAACCACATCTGAAAAACCATGGAATAAAATAATTAAAACGGACAGCAGAAAAGTTAACTGTTTTAATAAGTAAAACAAAGCTTTTGGTTTTCCCCTCCTTCAGTGTATGAGTATATAATTACACAGCCATCTTTAAATATTAAAATCTGACACAGCCCACCAATCAGAACAAAAAGACAATAGCACTTAAGTAAATCATTAAATAATCAATTAATAGACATTAATTAATGCAACATCATTTGTTTCTTTCGCAGAACAGGCTTTAAACTAACTGCCCCATTCAAGCCCGGTACTTTATCTGCATTTAGTTCTAAAATCCATGCAAGTTCAACAATTTCTACCTTCTTATTCACATTACCCCCTCTTACATTTGTATATAAACTTTTAATCACCCTAAACTTAAAATTATGCATAGTCCCCTTCTCATGTAGGGTCTATATTAGAACACCGAACTTTCAAAATTTCGAGTCTTCTAATATTGAAGCCTATTAATTGAAAATTTAAAACATCGAACATACAGAACAGCGAATTTTTTCCTAGAGAAAAAATTTGCTGTTCCAAAACACATACACACAACACAAACACACCAAACAAACAGCAATCCACACACATACACCTAAACTCTTACACCTAACCCTACACTAAACTATACATACACCACTAACTTTCCACTTACCTTAACCCAAACCCTAACCCTAAGGTCTGTCACTATCACACAGTCACCTCACCCGCGCCCAAACCCTAACTCATCTACCCTGTCCTAACCCTCACATCCACACAATCGCACACTTACCTAACCTGCACCTTTACCCTAACTCACCTAACCCGCCCTAACCCTCATGTCCACACAATCACACACTTACCTGAACCCGACCCTTAACTTTCCACCACAGCGCTGAAAATACAGAAGCAAAAGAAACGAACAACCGAATTCTTTCCCTAGGAAAAAATTTGGTTTTATGTTTCTTCGATATTTTCAGCATTCGCTGAAAATGGGTCAATATTAGAGCACTCAAAATTTTGAAAGTTCGGTGTTCTATCTATGCTCTATAATTTGCTCCTTTAACATCCTAGAGCCTTTTCCCACATAAAACACTGAGCGTGATATGCAAGTAGCCAAATAAACTATATGTGCTGTAGTGCAACTAGCATAATCATCAAAGATGTAACGTTTCTGGATAATGGGGTATCCAAATACCAAATCTGTATTTATGTCTTTGCAACAACTACATCCAAAACAAGGATGTGTTCCTTTCCTTGTACTACCACTTTTTTCATTGTTGCCCCCTTTTTAAATTCGTTATAACAAAGCCTAGATTTCAAATTTCTCTCATTGCCATATGTAAATTTAGAATAATCATTCAAAGTGTTTTTGAACTCAGGCAGAGTTAATAGGACATTCCAATACTTTCTAATAGTGTTCTCTACATCATGTGTTCTGTTGTTATAAGGTAATATATAATTCATGTTGTTACTATCATTTCATCCTAAAATATTATCTGTACCATTACTCTGCTCAGAATGTTTAAAATAGGGGGCTGTATTCCCATCTCTCTCTCTCAAAACTCCTTCCATCACTTGATGAACCATCTCCGGTGCATAGCCCCAACTAACAAATTCTGAGGCCAACTAACTCATCTGTTGTCTATTGGAATTTTCTTCTGTATTCAACCTGCTTACTCTACAAAATTGGCTTTTCACTATGCCCTTAAAAACATGCAGGGCATGCATGCTGGTCCTATGTGTATATCTATTTGCATGTACCGACTTCTTATATACACTAGTTTTAATATTGTCATCCTTTTTTTCTAAAGTTATATCCAAATAGTGAATTATTTGATGTGAACATATCATCTCAAAGCCTAAATAATTTGTGGTGTTATTTAAATATTCTACAAATTCCTTCAAACCTACCTCATCACCATTCCACAATAAAAAACAATCATCAACAAATCTTTTATAGAAGAGCACATTTGCATTCACAAAATCATCATCACTATAAATGTATTTCTTTTCTCATTGATTTAGTACCAAATTAGCATAGGGGTTAGTCATTGGGGTACCCATGGCAACACCTGAGATTTCTAAATATGATGTCCCATTACATAGGAAGATATTGTTAGTTATAATGATATCAATAATACAACAAACATTCTCTGTCTCATTATGTGATAAATTAGTTTCTGCATTTAGAAATTCACGCATCACTTCCATTCCATATTGATTAGGTATTACTTTAAATAAGGGCTTAATGTAGGGTTAAGTTTATCCTTACAGTTTGTAGAGTGGTATCTTTTCCTGTTAATGTACCTCCTTCCCTGTTCACTGTGAGGGGCTTTTATTTCTGTGTGTGTGCAATCTATTGCCCCCAAAACCTCAGGAAAGTGTGCAATTGTATAAAATTCCTGAATGGTTCTTCCTTTCTCCTCTGTTATGCATGAGGAACAAATATGCTCCTTTGCATGTTGTACCATTGCATTTAGAAACTGATGTAATATTCAGTAAGCTGAAGCTTATGACACCCCTAGTTGGTCTCCAGAAAGTACCTGTAGCTAGTAAATGTAAAGCCACACATACCTTTGTTTTCACTGGAATGGGGGCTCCACAATTACCCCGGGGCCTCAAGCGATAATGGCAGAGGTTGCATATTTCCTGTAGTGTCTCCCTGTCCACACGGTATTGCTCTACAGCTTCTGTATCATGCAGTTCCTGGTGAGTCAAATGTGGTTTAAACATCCTTCTTCTTGGCTGAGGTCTGGCAGTAGCAGCAGCAGCAGTACCTTGAATTAAGGCCTGTTGCACATACAGGTTAATGATGGCAGCAGCAACTGCTAACATGTTTTTTCTTCTGAGTGTAATATTACTGTAATCCAAAGAGTTTTGGATTTCAGGGCAAGTGACTACAGTGAGTATACACAATTGCTTTATATGTTTCTGAATAGCTCTGCCATGCTTGATTGGTTACTTAGCATCTAGTCCAGATACTTATGCTTTCATTAACATATTCTGCCATTTACTCTTGTTTTTAGACTCTACACTAAGTAGAGATCTGTTTAATGAATACCAAACAGCATGCTATCATGTGTGTGGCGTGCCACGTACATGACAGCTACACTTAGTGTAGCTGTTTTTGAATCGGGTCCAATATATTAACAAAATTGTAAAAAAGATTAGGTCAACATGAATTCCTGAAATACATATGTAAAGACTTTGGGTTGTTTATAGTTTCAGAGGTTTTTACTAAGGCAGTAGTATATAAACCAATGTAGACTTCAGCAACAGCTCTATCAAAAAGGAACCTTTTAAACCACCAACTCCACTACCCCAACTGACATAGCATGCCATTGTTTACTACAACAGTTTATTATCATTGCTGTGTTATTATAACATATCATAAAACATTATTTTTCTTTTTCTGTCATGCAGTCGGTGTCAAAATACTTAGGAGCAGGTGAGGCTTGCATAATTTTGGTTACCAGTTTGTTAAAGAAATGCAGAAAATCTACCTTTGCAGCACCAAAACTCAACACCAGTGGTAGTGCTACTTAAAGAAAAATAAGGAAGTTTAAACTAGATATAAACCAGGTGATTAACCAGAAGTTACTGTGCTGTTAGTCTGCGATTTTATGTTATTAACTCAGCTTATTTTTTTTCTCTTACTAGCTGGTTCAATGTAGAATGGCTATTCTTTTGCATTGGGTGCTGTAATTATGCACCCTTAAAATCCTGCATTTAAAAAATTCTGACAAAGGCCTCAAAACAGTGACAATCTTCAAAAGACCAGTTTCATTTATCTTCAACTGATATCCTGCATTCATTTGCAGTCATAAGATTTGTAGCCTTT
Organism: Protopterus annectens; assembly: GCF_019279795.1. Classification (NCBI taxonomy): domain Eukaryota; kingdom Metazoa; phylum Chordata; order Ceratodontiformes; family Protopteridae; genus Protopterus; species Protopterus annectens. The sequence goes on along the minus strand of NC_056751.1, from coordinate 328,035,657 downwards.
GCTATAGGGCAGTCCATTTAGAGACCATTTTAGCATAAAGTAGATTCAAAAGGTGAAAATTCTCATAACAGTTGCATCATTTTATTTCAAGGCAATCAGGCCAGCTACTAGAAGGTGTGCCACATGATTTACACCACCCAGATCACTGGCAATATGTTTGATACTTTTTTGCTTTGTGTTACATGTGGATAAGCTACAACACACACCACAATCATGGCATCATTTTATTTCAGGTAATACTTTAGTGAAGCTGAGTATACCTCATGCACGTCACATGTTAGAGTGGGTGCATGAACCTTTGTTTGAAATTTCTACAAAGAAACACTAAGACACATTGCAGGCAAGAAAGACATCTTTGTAGTTTTTAATACCATCATGGTGATGATTGTGCTGTAGCAGATACACTATATTGGGGTACCTGTTAGGTCCTGTTGTAAACTATTGCCGGGTGCCTGCCTTTTACTGGAAATAAACAAAAATTGCTACATTTAGATGGGCCTGTCTGAGGCTTAAATCTATCCTTACATCTTCAGCAATGCATACATCATCTACATCATAAAGCACACCAACATCTCTACTTTTTGAGAAGACTCAAAAAGGCAAAACTACCATTGTCAGCACTTTCCACCTTCTACAGAGCAGCAATTGAACATACAATTTTTCAGTATGGTATGGGAGCTGTTCGGTTGCAGATAAGAAATCACTGTAGAGAGTGGTGAGAGTTGCTGAGAGGATAACTGGCATTAGTCTGCCCACAATCCTGGATCTTTATACATCAAGGAGCCAAATGAGAGCCACCAAAATACTAAATAATGCAACTCATCCTGCAAACAGTATGTTTATTAGTCTGTCATCAGGTAAAATATACTGCCGTATTTGATGCAAGACAACTGGATTCAAAGACAGTTTTTATCCGAAGGTGATCAGACTTCTTAATCGAACATTAGGTCTGATCACTGACAGGTCAGGAAGTTGTGACTTCCTATTCACTTTGCAATGTTATTTTATCTCTTATTTATTAAGCCTAGCCAACCATTATAATTTATGCTACTAACCCAGGTGAAATATTTTTTTTTTCTTCAGCTGCTACTGATATATGCTTGATCATCCATAATGTTGTACATGGTTCATGTGCAATACTATTACCTGAACTTTGCTGCTAGATGTGTGTTTTTAGTATCTCAACAAGTGTGTTTTTCTAGGAATATATGCAGCTATATATTTAAGTGTAGAGTTGATTTATAAGATGGTGGTAGAATTATTATATGTTGTTTTAAATTATGTCTTTCTATGTATGTGATTTCTTTTTTGTCTGTCCCGTGATGAGCTGATTGCATGCAATCTCATTTAATCTACACTTGCGTAGGTCTAAATGACAATAAAGTTACTTTTGACTTGACTTTAACTTGACTTGATCATTTCTGCAACTGCTCTGTTTTACCTGTAGTGTGTAGATAGACAAGGTTTGCGTTTAGCAAGGCTATTAGCTTATTAACAAAATGATTACATTGCTTTGCATTTCATTATTGAGTGCCTAGCATTTTACTTCATAACAAGGTATGATAACATACAAATGATACAGAGTCCACCTCCATGAACATTTTGGACCACAGTGACGACAAGAGAAAGATTCCTATTTGCATAAATCTTCATTTTACTATGTAGTAATTGTAAAACTTGTTCAGAATTTATTTTTTGTGGGTTGTAACAGGATGAGAAAAAAATCCATGTATTTAAACTGACACCATTCAAGTTTAATATTAAAGTCATTACCCCTTAAAGTAGGGTATAGTTTTGTCCGCGTCTATATCATGTTATTGAAAGTTTACTTAATCAAATCAATGAAGGTCAAACTTTATTGATCGATTAAGTAAAACATTGAATAACGTAAAAAAAACAACATTTATAAAAAAAAAACTAAATGGTGTAGGCATGTCTCCCTGCATCCCCCTCATGGGGGGCTGTGTCCCCCACACCCCCCTACTTAAATATACCATTTCTGAGACCACACTACATTGAGGTAAACAGAAATCTTCCCTTATGGAAATTTCCGTTTACTTGCACAAGGTTCTTCACTTTCGATATTGCCGTGATGACAATATCAGACTCGATATTGTCAGCATACGACAACATGAAGTAGACCCATTTTGTCTAACAGCTGCTGAAGAACTCTGTAGATAGCTGATAAGTATTAATCTATTGAAACTACATGATCTAGGGTCACAAAATGAAATTTCTGGAGGTATTCACTCCTATTAAAATTATTCCTTGGGATGACATATTATTTATTAAATGTAGATAACAGGGATGCATTGACCTGGTCCAGGTGGTTGTGAAAGCCCGATATCATTTATGTTGTCAGTGGAGATCTGTAAGTGACCAGCAATAGCTTTTCACCAGCTTCAGGGTGTTGAGAATGCACAGCAGAATCAGAGCATTGTGTCTGTAAAGTTTTCAAACTCATTGTTAAATTGTTTGATCTTGTGCTGAAATGCTTTCTATGGTCTGACAACACACATCATCAAGGTCACATCTGTCACAAAAACAACTGAGATATTCAGAGGAAAGAGAAATGGGTGAAATGTGTATCGATCACCAAGGACTTGCACATATTCTTGCTGGTAAGCAAAGATGGGTGTGGAGGAGCAGTCATGGATGTCATCAGGGAGTATGGACATGATACCCACACAGACGTCATCATGGAGTCAGGAAAGGATATCCTCACAAAAGTCATCAGGGAGTGAGGAATGGATATCCTCACAAAAGTCATTGGGGAGTGAGGAAAGGATACCCTCACAAAAGTCATCAGGGAGTGAGGAATGGATATCCTCACAAAAGTCATCAGGGATTGAAGACATGATACCTTCACAGAAGTCATCGGGGAGTAAGGAAAGGATATCCTCACAAATGTCATTGGGGAGTGTGGACATTATAACCTCACAGAAGTCATCAGGGAGTGAGGAAAGGATATCCTCATAAAAGTCATCTGGAAGTGTGGACATGATACTCTCACAGAAGTCATCAGGAGTGTTGACATGATACCCTCACAGAAATCATTAGGAAGTGAGGAAAGGATACCCCCCACAAAAGTCATCATGAAGTGAGGAAAGGATATCCTCACAAAAGTCATCAGGGAGTGTGGACATGATACCCTCAGAGAAGTCATCTGTGAGTGAGGAAAGATACCCTCACATAAGTCATCAGGGATTGAAGACATGATACCTTCACAGAAGTCATTGGGGAGTAAGGAAAGGATATCCTCACAAATGTCATCGGGGAGTGTGGACATGATACCCTCACAGAAGTCATCATGGAGTGTGGACATGATACCCACACAGAAGTCATCACGGAGTGAGGAAAGGATATCCTCACAAATGTCATCAGGGAGTATGGACATGATACCCTCACAGAAGTCATCAGGGAGTGTGGACATGATACCCTCACAGAAGTCATCAGGGAGTGTGGACATGACACCCACACAGAAGTCATCTGGGAGTGAAGAAAGGATACCTTCACAGAAGTCATCAGGGAGTGAGGAATGGATACCCCCCACAAAAGTCATCATGAAGTGAGGAAAGGATATCCTCACAAAAGTCATCTGGAAGTGTGGACATGATACCCTCACAGAAGTCATCAGGGAGTGAGGAAAGGATATCCTCACAAAAGTCATCAGGGATTGAAGACATGATACCTTCACAGAAGTCATCGGGGAGTAAGGAAAGGATATCCTCACAAATGTCATTGGGGAGTGTGGACATTATAACCTCACAAAAGTCATCAGGGAGTGAGGAAAGGATATCCTCATAAAAGTCATCAGGAGTGAGGACATGGATATCATCATGAAGTGAGGAAAGATACCCTCACAGAAGTCATCGGGGAGTGTGGACATGATACTCTCAAAGAAGTCATCAGGGAGTGAGGAAAGGATACCCTCAGAGAAGTCATCGGGGAGTAAGGACAGATTACCATAATAGAAGTCATCGTAGACTGCGTACCGGATACCCTCACAGAAGTGATTGGGGAGTGAAGACAGGATACCCTCACATAAGCAATTAGGAAGTGAGGACATGATACCCTAACAGAAGTCAACAGGGAGTGAGGAATGGATACCCTGCAGATCTTTATGAGCATATTCAGGGGGTACTGGTCAAGTATAACAGATGTATAATAGCATCATCTGACCTAAAGGAGTAATGTGATCTGATCCCAGCACATGTAGACAGATTAAAATTACAAAGATAAAAAAAATGAAAAAAACAGTCAACGTCTAAGTGATTGTTTATAATATTCTTTTTTGAGAACAAAAGATAATGACTGAAGAAAAAGGTGACTATATGTGGCTAAAGAAATTCTCAAATAAATCTGTATTCAGAAAAGTATTCTCAGAAGATCAAGCAGCAGGTGAGAACACACAGACAAGGTAAAAGGGTAAAAAAGAAAGGCCAGATGAAAGGAACTTAGTGCAGTTGACAGTGTGGGTGCTCTGTGTGAGAACTGGGGAGTTAAAATATGAGCACCTTTTCACATAAATGCCATGGATATAGCTATTAAAGTATCAAATAAAAATTCTGAGAACAGATTTCTCAAGTCACCCTTTCTAGACTATGTTCTGAAACTCTGTCCAAAATCACAATAATGAATGCTTTTAAAAGAAAGACATTGATATAGTTTATTTAACAAGAACTATTATAAAGCAATCAGCAAAGCAAGTTTGCTTTCAGCTTCTTTTTTCCCCTGGCACTTTTGGATCCATACAAGCAGAAGAGCCTGTCATTGTCTATAAAGTTCTTTGTTTCTTTATGCCTAACAAGCTGGCATTTGTATAAATAACTTCTTCATCTTCCTTCGGCTTTTCCCTGTTAGGGGTCGGCACAGCAGAACTCCGGTCCGCTAATGATTGGCAGTAGATTTTTATGGTGCTGAGGTGCCAGCCCGACACCCAACCTCTAACAAAGGCACACCCATTCACGCATGTCTTTTGAATGCCACTCGACTGCGGGGAGGACATGCAGACTCCACACAGAAGGCACTCCAGCCGAGAATCGAACGGGAGAAACTCTTGCTGTGAGGCGACAACACTACCACTGCACCACCGTGGCTTAACATTATAGAAAATTTCTATGGGCATTTTATTAGCCCAGTTTGATAACTACCTGCCTCAGCATTATTTTCTTGTAAATCCTTCAGTGCCCATGCTATTTTAGTGTTCTCACTGACAGATGGATTAGCATTGAGTTTACTATCGTACAGCCGAGATATTTCCTAATAGCATTCATTCCCTGCCACACTCTTCTCAGTACTAGCTTACAACAGCTGCTGAACGAGTCTATTACAATGAGTGCACCCTTTGAAAACAGTGCCTATCTGATATTAAAGTGAATTTTTACCAAAAAAAGGCCGTACAATTTTATAAGCAATGCCGTTATTTGTGTGAGACTTGTAATGCTATCAATTATGTTTTATTGGCTAGGATGGTAAATGATGGAGCACGCCAACTTCACAAAAAAAGTCAGACAAATGTGATAAGGCATTGATTTTCAAGACTGTAATAACCTAATCCCTGCAGTAATACAGTGAAGGTAAATTACTGCTTGATTTTATGTAGGAAAACTGGCCTGCAATGTAAAAATCTGCAACAAACCTGTACAACAGTTAAAAGAGTTCAGCGTTACCTCTGAGAAAATGTGTTTCTCATCCACTTGTTTAGAATTATTTATACATAAGAACCAAAGACCAGTTGTTATGAGTCTTAAGCGAGAACAGTACATGAACTTTGAAAATAGTTCTGTTTAGTCAACAAAACCAGAAGATGGAAACAGTAGTGGACTTTTGCATCATTTAATCTCTAACAGGTTATTATCATTCACATCTTGGGAACAAATGGTACAACAAACAGCCAAAAAATATATATTCCATTTTCTCTAAATATAGGCAAACTGATGTATTGAGTAACATTACTTTTCAGGACAGTCATAATGCCAGAAAACCCGCTGAGACTTTAATTCTGCACACAAGTAACAGATGAGAAGATTACAAAAGCTATAATTTCTGCAGCACTGCACAAAGTGTTTAGAGGTGAGACAAAATCTGTATGACTAGACAGACAGGGGACCCAGGTATGTTTAACAGTATATAGAGAAGTGCACTTGCTGTGTAGCAGGAGATGGAGCCTGCTGGGTTCAAGTCTGGTCTTTCTTTCCTACATAAAATATAGATGACATATATTAAGGAGCTACACTTTACTGGAGTAAACTGATTTTTTACATATAATTCAAATATAAAATAAAACACATAATTTGTATTTTTTTCAGGATGGAGAATCTGATTCATATTTTAGATAAATATAGTAACTGACTCAGTTTCAGAATGGCTGACTGCAAGGGAGAAGCCTTAACATGGCTATTTCTCTCCTTGCAGTAAGCCTTTCCAATTACAGGACCACCCTACTGCTGAGTTTTCCCTGATAGAGGGGTCATCAGCATGGAGGGCTATCTTGTAGTCAGAGCTATACAATAATGCAGCAATCAAGGGGAATAGCTAAAGCTAATTAGTCATGTGCTCTCCCCCAGGAAAGCCAGAGGCTCCTGATTTACACTGAAATATTTTTCAGTGTGAAATGCTACTGCTGGGGGAAAATTGAACACCATCAAAAGACAGAGGTCACACACTCACTCCTAAGAAAGCAGTGTGTAGGGGGGTGTTAGTGTGTGTGTGTGTGTGTGTGTGTGTGTGTGTGTGTGTGTGTGTGTGTGTGTGTGTGTGTGTATGTATGTCGATGTGTGTGAGCATGTCTGTAGGGGCATTACTGAATTACATGAGTGTGTGCATGTGTGTGCCTCTGCTTGGGTACTCACTCTACAAAGGTTAGGTAGGGAATCAAAGAGTTGGGATGTGTGTGTGTGTGTGTGTGTGTGTGTGTGTGTGTGTGTGTGTGTGTGTGTGAGTGTGTGTGTGTGTGTGTGTGTGTGTGTGTGTGTGTGTGTGTGTGTGTGTGTGTGTGTGTGTGTGTGTGTGTGTGTGTGTGTGTGTGTGTGTGTGTGTGTGTGTATCAGTCTGCATATATATGTGTGTGTGTGTATGTGTTAGTGTGTACGTGTTTATGAGAATGTCTGGGAGTGTGTGTGCATATCTGTTTGTATGTATTTGAGTGTGAAAATGCCTGAGAGTGTGTGCATGTATTTGTGTAGTGTATGATTATTTCTGTGTGTGTGTGTGTGTGTGTGTGTGTGTGTGTGTGTGTGTGTGTGTGTGTGTGTGTGTGTGTGTGTGTGTGTGTATAGGGGTGTGCCTTTGCAAACACAATGCATAGGCCAGTAGAGAGAACTCCAGTACTGCTGTCAGTCCTGATAACACTAGTGTTAGCTAGAGTGTAGTTCAGAGACATGCAAATGAGATGATAATGAAGTATATCTCTTACTGAGGCCATACCCATCTCTGAATCGCATATTCTTTCTGTTGTAGTAATTGACCTACCTGCAGTAGGCAATTACCATGAGTAGTGAGGGATTTTCTGAATCCTATCCATTGTTTCTCTAAGCAATTCTTATCATGTCAGCCATTGTATTACAGCAGTTTACTGTTTTTTGAAGTATCAAACCTTTTTGTCATTATAAACAGCAAGGCATCATAAACGTATGGTGCTGCTTAAGTAAGAGGAGAAAGTCAAGGTATTCTGTTTATGTTGTCAGTATTGCTGATTCTAAGCATTGTACCAAACACAGAAAATATATTATGCTCATTTTGTTGTTTTCTGTTCTATGACTCTCATATGAAATCAAAAATATTTTGACCTACCACTATACACGAAAGGGCATGCTTCTGCAGATGTGTACAGGCCAAGAGTGAATATCATGAAGCTTTTGTAAGGTGTCAGTATAAACAAGCTGAGAGTTTTGGGTTTAATGGCACAAAAGATGAATCAATTGGAACAGAAGTGTATTTGGGACAGCTGATGTGGAAGTGTTTCATAAGTTACAAACTAGGGTTGCCAACTCTCCAGAATTTTTCTGGACTGTCCAGAATTAAGGGACACTGTCCTAAAAATGGAAAGAACAGCACATTATCCATAAAAATGCCAGGAGATTAATTTTCTTTTAATTTAAAAAGCAAACTTTTTTTAAGGGTCTTCTTCTTTAAGAACACCCTTTGCATCCAGTCGCATACATATGCAGAAGACGAAAACAGTCTTCTGTGTCAGTGCATCTGGTTGTTCATGTTTTTGTCTTTCACGTATGGAATTTCAATTCTTGAAGACATTTGAACTGTGCAGCGGACCACGAACGGACATGTTCCAAATATGGTTCAGGTAAGTAACTATGTTGGTGGCTAAAGCTGCAAGCAATAAAGATACTAGGTCTGAATGACTCCATGAATATTACATGTATTTTGAAGGATAAGGCTACTAAATTATTATACTGTTTTTATTTATGATGCTGTTTTACTCATGTTTTCACCAAGTGATTAAGTAGAATATTTTTGTTGCACTTGACTATGCATTTCAGTATTATTGGTGGGGTCTTGATCAAATAAGTCTTTTAAATGTTTCTTTTAGTGAGCGAATGTATTTCTGGTGACAGATGTAGTCACAGACTTCTGACAAATATTAGTAACTGGTGCTATACAAATGTGATGTATCCAAAAGTACAAGTGTGACAAGCCTGAGGATGCTTTTGTACTAATCAAATCTAGCAGTGGCCCAGTAGCTCAGTGTGATAAGCGATGCATATGTTGTTAATTTTCATAGCACAGTATTGCAAAGGTAGCATTGTTGCCTCAGAGCAAGAGGTTCTCTGGTTTGATTCTCAGCTGGGGTGCATTTTCTGTGGAGTCTGCATATCCTCCCTGTGTTTGTGTGGACTTCCTTTGGGTGCTCCGGTTTCCTCCCACATTACAAAGACATGTGTCTGGAACGTTTCGTCTTTCTGGGCCTCTGCTGAAAATTGGCTTTGTTCTAAGTCACACCTTCCCAGTAAACAAATGATAAATAGTTGCATCAAATACTGGCAGACAATTATATATACATACGCATATATATGGGTTCCCCCATGTTTTTGTTGAATGCTGTTTCTTCAACAAACACAGGGGGTGTGACTTATTGTCAGTGGTACTGATAGCCATGCAGTGGAAATGTTGATATTGTTTAATGCTGATACAGGTAAGTGAGGTTGGAGCGATGAGAGTGTTTCTGCATGTGTATGTGATGTAGGGTTAGGATCGGGGATGAGTAAAGGATAGGTGTTATACATTTGTGTACAAGTTTGTGCATTTTAGGGTTAGTGTCAGGGTTAGGTTAGGGGATAAGATATATTATTGTTTGTGTGTCCAAGTGTGGCTTGTGTAGTAGCAGTGTTATGGGATGGATTTAAGGAATGTAAGGTGAAGGATTAAGGTTAAGGAAAGGGGCAGCATTATAGGGTTAGCACCCATTACTAAAGTGGTACAAGGGGGGCAAAGATGACTACATACCTCACTTTGACTCCCATGCTATCATATCACATTGTAAATAGTTTTTCCATAAATGTACATAATTTAGTTATTGTATATTGCTGTTTATATAACTTTGCACTCTAGATATAAGATTTATTTCTGTCCATGTTAAACCAGTTTTAAATGCACTATATGTAATACAGCTGTCAACATTCTTTTGTATCAGCTTATTTAGCCTGGGGCATGGCTATAAAGGATTCTTAGACCAGTTTACTGACTTGTTTGACTTGTTAACTCAGCAGACTAATTTACATGCAGATGTCATATACTGTGGTTAACACGTCTGTATTTGTGTGCTTTTCTATGTGGCTACCCGGGTTGTTCCCTTTCATGTCACTTTCTTGATGTTCAAATTGAGTAGGCCCAATATTCCAGATCTGACACAATGGGGTGAAAAATATGGTCTAACACTAAGAAACCGTTGTTGCACCTCTGATCTTTCTGTGATCTAACAGAATGTATCTGTTGGTAGAAACACCAGCAATTCATCATTAAATATCAGACTTATTAGTTCACTTTAAGTCTCTCACCAGTGGGAGTGGGGAGCCTTGAGCAGCCTACCTGTCCTACACTTAAAGTTACATTTAGTCGAATTTAATCGAAAGTTTGCTTGTTTGTTTGTTAAATTTAACTGTGGAGGCTGCCCACTAAAGTGTGCTAGCCTGTGTAACTAATTTATCACTGTCTCTGCATTTTCTGTGTATTTCTACAAAAAAAACAAAAAAACCCCCAAAAATAATCCTTGTTTTCCCGCCTTTCTCGACTAGTTTAGACCAGTATACAGGCATTGCTGTATTCTGGGCTGTGGTGTAGTTCCTGTGTTGTCCATTACCTTACTTGGATAGAAGGAAGTTTCTTTGCACACCAGTGGGAGTGGGGAGCCTTGAGCAGCCTACCTGTCCTTGGGGGAAGTGACCTCAGCACAAGAAGCTGTAGTAATTGGTTGTTTGGGACCATTCCTAGCTCTTTTGTAGTTCACTGCTTAAAATCTGCCTCTGGGCATTTTTTCTGGCTATACTGCGCAGACAAGCTCCACGTGGGTTTACAGAGTGGTCCTAGCAGCAAGGAACTCGAAAAAGCGACTACCTTCTGGATTTAAGTATCTTTGCTTTTTTTCACTGAAAATAGCTTCTGCTGCTTACTTTGAACTAGCCTGAACAGTTTTTTTACTGATTACTGCATTTATTTTGAAATCTGCACTTAAAATTACATTTAGTCGAATTTAATCGAAAGTTTGCTTGTTTGTTTGTTAAATTTAACTGTGGAGGCTGCCCACTAAAGTGTGCTAGCCTGTGTAACTAATTTATCACTGTCTCTGCATTTTCTGTGTATTTCTACAAAAAAAACCAAAAAAATAATCCTTGTTTTTTCGCCTTTCTCGACTAGTTTAGACCAGTATACAGGCATTGCTGTATTCTGGGCTGTGGTGTAGTTCCTGTGTTGTCCATTACCTTACTTGGATAGAAGGAAGTTTCTTTGCTCACCAGTGGGAGTGGGGAGCCTTGAGCAGCCTACCTGTCCTTGGGGGAAGTGACCTCAGCATAAGAAGCTGTAGTAATTGGTTGTTTGGGACCATTCCTAGCTCTTTTGTAGTTCACTGCTTAAAATCTGCTTTTGCATGGCTTTGCACGGTCGCAGCGCCAGTTAAACAAGGTTAAACTTTTTCTGGCCCCGCCAAGTCTGCTCTTCAATTTTTCCCTTAGAACTGTTCTACTTGCAATCTAAACAGCCTATACTCTATCTGAAAAGCTCAGCACTTGCTCCTAAAGCATTTTTTATACAGGTAAAGCACTCTTAAACAAAAGAAAGTACTTCATTCACCTAAATTCTGTTGAGTACCCATTTCCCTATAGGTCCTTTCTGACTCAGTTACACAGCAATCTTTTTCACTATTTCTAGCATGTCGAAGGGTCAGTTGCTGGCGTCCTCTCCTGTTCAGCTGGTGAATCTGGGAATCTTGAGGCAATGTTACAATTGCCTCATGTACACAGACAACCCTCTCCTCCTCCCAACAAATACAAATATATGCAAGAGATGCAACTATATAGCCAAACTGGAGGCTGAGCTCTCTCAATTCAGTACTGGCAAGACCGGTCAGGAGGAGAAGGTAACCACACACCACAAACCCAGTCTCACATAGAACTATCACAACTGCAAACCAAACACATAAACACACAAAAACATACTGGAGGCTGATTAAAATCTACCAAAACAAGAGGCCTCCAAAGCAGACACCCAAGCAACCACCACCTCAAGACATAGCACATGCAACACATAGTTCACAAAGTCAGTGTGCTAAACAGTCACAGCCCTTAAGGCCAAACAACATGCCAGACACACTTGTAATAGGTGACTCCATAGTCAGACACACTGGCGTCCCACTCACCAGACTGAACAAGGAAAAGGTCACAGTAAGCTGCCTGTCGGGAGCTAGAATCCGCCACATAACACAAGCATTCAGGTCACTCCACAGCAAGTACAAATATGACTCAGTCATTGTACATGCCGGTGTGAACGACCTGAGGCGTACCTCCCTGGACTACATGAAAAGAGACATAGAGGAGCTCTCTGATTATGTAGCCCAGGCCGGTATGACCCTGACCCTGAGCAGCATCTTACCCTCACCAAGAATGATGCCACAGTACAAAGACAAAATGATCAGTTTTAACAATTGGCTTAATTACTGGTGTCATTCTAAGGGGATCCAATGTCTGTCTGCTTGGGATGACATGCTTGACAAGCCATGCTGCTTCGCAAGGGATGGCTTGCACCTGTCACCCTGGGCTTCGGATATTGGCCAAGGCTCTTGCCACCTCCATAATGCCTTTTTTAGGCAAGGCTCAAATGACAAACCTACCTCCCTAGAAAACACAAGTGGAAAAAAACTAAGGGTAATGCTGCTCAATGCCAGAAGTCTAAACCTCAAGATGCATGCCCTCGAAGCCCTCCTCAGAATGGAGAACATCGATGTCTGTGCAGTGACTGAAACCTGGTTCAAGGCTCCTGAGATCACCCCAGCACTATCAGGTTTTACCTCATATCATGCTTTCCGGCCCCAAAACTTGGACTGAACCACAAAAGGAGGGAGTATCCATTTTCATCAAAGATACCCACACCTCCAGGTTAGTGGCAATGCACGAAGCATCGGAGACTATCCAGGTGCAACTAACCATAGGCAAAACTGCCTTACAGTTTGTAGCATGCTACAGACCACCCTCTCAAACTCAGGAACCCCACACAGCCTTCCTGAAGACACTGGAGAGTATGAATGTCTCTCCAAATACCATCATTTTGGGAGACTTCAACTACCCAAACATAGACTGGGAACATTACTCAAGCCCCAACACCCTAGCCCAAAGGTTCCTAGAATTCATAAACTCAAATGCAATGGAACAACTAGTCACCATTCCCACAAGAGGAGACAATATACTAGACCTGCTCATCACAAACATGGGGACAAAATGCTCCACACCGGAAGTATATGCCTCTTTGGTAAGATCAGACCATAAATTAATCTCACTGGAAATCCACAGTCCCCCCCCACCCCTGCACAAAGACCACAGTGAAGAACTTCTCAAAAGCAAACTTCACACTTCTTAAGACTGAAGTGGTATCCTTCAAGGCCCCTGGGCCAGTGGAAACCACAGCCCACACTGCTGAATCCTTTGCAAATGCCTTCTATGGGCACCTTCAAGAATGCATGGATCATGCAATCCTAAATAAAACCAAGACCCATTCCCCCAAAGGCAGGCGCCCGGTCTGGTGGACCCCAGCCATAAACAAACTTTACAACAGGAGGAGGAAGCTACTACATGACAGAGCAAAATCCCTAAAAGGGAAGGCATCTCTGATCAGTACTAGCAAAAAACTACGATCACTCATAAAATCATCCAAGGCCAACTTTGAGAGAAAAATGCAAAAGACACAAAAGACAATCACAAGGCCTTCTTTAGCTATGTTAGAAACCTGGGTGGAAACTCCCAGATATGCTCAGAGTTAGTCCAAAATGACACAAAATACACTGAACCCACTGACATTGCCAACATTCTGGCAGACAGGTTCAGTGCAAATATCTCCTCCCCCTCCCCCAAAAGGAGAAATAACTATCCCAGCAGAGTGTAGCCTCCCTAACATCTCAGATGCCCAGGTGAGAGCCGCCCTCTCTAAAGCTAAAAACACAGCATCAATGGGACTGGATGGTGTCCCGGGCTGTGTGCTACATGAACTCCAAGAGGAACTAAACCCACACATAAGGCTGCTGTTTAATCTTAGCCTTACTACAGGATACGTACCCAAAGAGTGGCGTATGGCAACAGTGGTCCCACTTCACAAAGGCGGTGCTTCTACTGACCCTGGAAATTACAGCCCCATAAGCTTGATGAGTCTGGTCTGCAAAGCTATGGAGAGGATCATTATGGAACTCATAAACAAAGACATTGGGGACCTACAGACATTGGATCCTACCCAATTTGGCTTTGTCAAGGGCAGATCCTGCCTTTTGAACTTGGTCGACTTTTTTGAAACAGTCACAAAGGTCATTGATGAGGGTAAGGCAGTTCACACAGCCTACCTTGACCTTGCAAAAGCCTTTGACACAATACCCCACTCGGGCATCATAGACAAACTCACCAGCTTAAATGTAAACCCATATGTCACAAGATGGGTTGCAAACTGGCTCAAGGACAGAAACCACAGGGTCAGAGTTGCTGGAGCTATGTCAGACTCTAAGCCAGTCACAAGCGGTGTCCCACAGGGCTCAGTCCTGGGACCCCTCTTGTTCGGCATTTATTTTTCGAGGTACAGGCAAACATAGGAGGATTGTGGCTGACAAAGTTCGCAGATGACTGCAAACTGGGCGCCATAATTGATACTCCAGCGGACACAAACATCCTTCAGAGAGGCCTCATAGAAACGGATAATTGGTGCCAGAGCCATGGCCTTAAGCTGAATGCCAAAAATGTATAGTCATACCCTTTGGGAAAAACAAGGTACCGACAAATTACCACATAGGCGGTAATCCATTAAGTACAGAAGAGGTAATCAGGGACCTAGGGACCCAGGTTGACAGTAACCTCTCATTTGACACTCACATTGCCAAAGTGGTTAGGAAGACCTTCTATATTGCCCACCTTATCATGAAGGGTTTCACATCTAGATCAAGAGAGGTCATTGTGCCCTGTACTCTTCTCTTATCAGGCCAATGATTGAGTACAATGCCCCATTTGGGATGTATCTCACCCGACACCTGCAGCAGTTGGAAAGACCCCAAAAGTTCCTCACCAAGAGGATAAAGGGTCTTAAACATATGTCATATGCTGCCCGACTGAAAAACTCCAGCTCTATTCAGTCGCATACCGCCTACTCAGAGGTGATCTGTGCCTGACGTACAAGGCCATGTCCAATCCTGAATTAATGGACATGCTCCACCTCAGAAAATCCAAATCCATCAGAGCCACGAGAACAAGTGACTTAAACCTCAACACAGAAATAAATAGGATGTGCTGGAGGGACAGATTCATAACCCAGAGGCTCCCTACACTCTGGAACAGAATCCCAGTCCATGTTAGGTAGAGCCCCTCACTGACTCTATTCAAGAGAAATCTCAACGAGTGGATGGGAGATCGTAGGTTTACCCCGGGGGTCATCTCTGTGTCACTACTAGACAGAGGCATAGTAAACTAAACCCTAAAAGGGCATAGTATTCTCATCCTAAGGGGTGGTGTAAGCCACACACACTCTGGCTAGGCTTATAAATGCCCTAGGGCAGATAGCCTAGTACGAACCTATGAACCTATGAACCTATGATTCTACCTCTCTCTGTGTCTCTATATATATATATATATATATATATATATATATATATATATATATAGATATAGATATAAATATATATATATATATATATATATATATATATATACATACATATATATATATATATATATATATATATATATATATATATATATATACTTTTAACTTACGTTTAGCTCTTGAAGGCAGAGGTTCACCTCTTAACCACCTTCATACCTGTGCTAACATCCATTATACGGATGGCTATTTTATTTCAGGGGCAGGTTAAGCTGAAAAATGCAGAATTGCTCAGTACTTGGCACAGTGGCATTGTTCTGTAAATATGAAGCAGTGCCCAGGCATAGTATTCCTCTATTAATTTTTTTCAATGATGCTGTCATTGCCTAGACTGCATTAAACTAGAGTTCAGCATATTCCTTCACCTGGCCAAATTTCTGTAACTTCTGTTCATTCCAATGTGAACTGCTAAAAGCTAACTAATTGCCTAGCAGACAGCTTAATCATTACACAGATTTTTAGCATTTAAGGAGCTGTATAAATGGTTAATACATACAGTTGCCTTCAGGCTATTTCTTTTTCAAGGTGAAGGGATTATTGTTAAGATCTCAGCTGGCACTTTGTTTACATTAGCTATCTCCCTTTCTGGGTGTTTATTAAGAAATCTAGAAATATATACTTTCCTGCATTAGGAGGGAAGCAGAGCAAACCAAATAAGCTATATTTCATCACTGCTGTTGAACTTGAAACTGTGTTGTACTGTAAATTCTCAGTATTAAAAAATGTTCCTCTCTAGCAGAGGCTTTTGTGAGTCACTTTGTGACAACAGCTGGCAAGGACGCTTGGTATCTAGGCATTTTATGGAATCTAACAAATGGAATGAAACAATTGCATTATATGTATTGTGCTGAATCCTGCTAGGTTGTTGTACTTACTTCTTTTGTTTGCTTTGTTTTGTTTAAAATAAAACTAAATCATGCAAGTACTGTGCTTCTCAGACTTGAATTTCAGAGTGTAGCTAAACAAGATTTTCTCCAGGATGGCGGACTATCTTTTATCTAAATCATCAAGCACTTTTTCTGTAGACTTCAATATTTCTTATGGACTTAATGAACCTGTTTTCAGTTTGCCATCCATTCCTTGTTGCAATATTACCAGCTTACCATTTTTTAATGTAACATAGGCAATTTATTCTTCAAGGGCAACAGGCACTGAATTTGTAGATGAAACACTAAAATATAAAGTTGTTTGCTAGCAGCAACCTTTTCATTAGTTACAGATCTCTTTAATTTGGAATTTTTCAGATGACTTTTACTTCTGCAGAGACTGCATATTGACTGATATTGGTGGATTGTAATGACAGAAGTTTGAGTGGACTTTTATGGTTGAAATGTTCTCATTTGGGCAGTTTTGTCATTATTGGTTCATGTGTTTTGTTTCATTGCTTACTGAAAAAAATGTTCAAAACTACATTTAAAACATGCTCTAACACATGCTGCTGTATTATGCAAGGGATATGATTTGATTATTATATATTATAATTTACTACAATCAAGAAGGTGAAACAAAGAACTTTTGCATGGTCCTAAAAATGTGTGCAAGGGGTCTATGATCCGAAAACAGCCCAATAGTAAACTTAATCCACCACTGGCCTGATGCATTTTCTTTGAATGTGGGTTTCCATGCTGTTTCAGAGAATGTGAGTTTCAAAAGCAGAAAAGTTTTAATGCCAAGTCTGTTTTCATTGTGAGACTGTATTACTTTGTTTAGCAAATGTCTGTCAGTGTTTGTGCCATAAAAGTTGAAATAAAACTGTCTTTCGGCTTTTCCTGGTTAGGGGTCGCCACAGTGAAACTCCGGTCTGCTAATGATAGGCAGTGAATTTTTAAAAGTTTTAAATTAAATCCAAATCTCTGTAATCATTGTAGAAATAAAGCAGAAAACAGTATGCACACTGAGAATTCTGAACAGTGTTTATGGCAACTGGGAAGAAATGGAGGAATAGCCAAGTAATGGGACACTGGAATGGTTGTGTGGGAGTGGACTGTGGTACAAAAATTACACGCATTTTGCTTTCACATACATGTCCTGAATTTTTTACATAAAAAGTTGATAACCCTATTACAAACTGAAGTCAATTTACCTTTGATAAAGTAATTCAGATGGAAAGACAGGCAGAATCATTTAAGAGGTGAAATATTGATTTAAAGTTAACAAATGATGTGTGTGTGAGATAAAATACAAAGTTAGTGGCAAATTTTAAAAGATGCATAATTCTGGTTAAACTAAATAAATGAATGAGAAGCAGAGTGAGTCTAAGCTTGGTAAATGTCCAAGGTGTTGCCGTTAATATACAGAGTCAATGAACACATGGCAGAAGGTTTACGTGATGGGGACATTTTGCTGTCATTTGTAAAACAGAGATAATTAAAGAGGACCACACGGACAAAACAAATTCATGACTGTAAGCAGTGAAAAGGCTACCAAACTATAAAATAAAGTCCAATACTGTGTCCTGTGTCCACATAATATATTAAGTAGATCCCACTTAGGGTTTTTAGAATTATTTATATATTGTATTTTATTCTATTTAGGTAGTGTGCCTTTAAACGTTAAATAAGAAAATGGTCACCTGTTTTTGATTTTTGTATTTAAGGTTTGAATGGCACAATGTTTTTAACTCTGAAGAAGCCCAATTTTTATTTATTGGTAAAAGCGCTCAGTTGTGGAATTAAATTATATATTCTTTGATTATGTGGACACAGTATTGGACTTTATTTTATACTTTGGTAGCCTTTTTACTGCTTACAGTCATGAATTTGTTTTGTTTGTGTGGTTTACTTGTTTCCTTACCAATTTGTTGGTGGAGAGTGGTTCTTGGATAATTAAAAAGGAAACCACTGAAAATAAGGTTAAAAATAACGTTCATAGGGCACTTCTCTGGGTTTCATCACTACTGTGTCTGATGTAGAAGCAAATGGTAAGTTAAAATTCCTGCTCATGGATCTCAGGTGAGTTTTAAGACTGATAAAGGGTCCAATGTTACTATGATTTCAGGTGCTACATATAGAAGTTTCTCAAAGTAGCAGTAGTTGTATGAAACAAAAGCTGAAATTCATAGTCATAAAGAAGAAGAACTTGAGTGCCTTGGTAGATGTCCTCCAGTGTCTGAGTGGAAAAGACATAAGACTAAGGTTTGGATTTATGTACTGGATGGTCCATACATAAACAATCTGCTCAGCAGAGTTGGGCATGTAAAACTGACTTAATTTCAAAGATTAAGGAATTCAGAGTGGATAATTTTGTTATGCTTGATTGTGAACCAATAAAATTAATTTAAAAACAGAAGAGTTTCCTACGCCAGAAAAACAGCCAGGAGGATACCATATCCTATTCTGTCCAAAGTAGTGGTAAAACATAAATGAAAGAAAAGCCTTCACATAACTGAAAGTGTAGCTGAAACAACTAAGTTGTATGAACCAATGGTTCCAGTAATTATCAGATTTAATTTGGGTGAAAATATGTGCTCATTTAAAAAAGCTCTGGGATGCTGCTCTGCACTAATGTTTTATTTTACCTACACTAGAAGACATATCACTGAAATGTGTTAATGCAAATGTAATTTCCACACTTGTTGCTTCCAGTGGACTTTGGCAAATAACCTTATATAAAGAAAGCCAGAAGCTGATAACCTTTATTATTCCATTGGAAAGGTTCTGTTTCAAAAAGCTGCCATTTGGTATAAACTCAGCACCTGAAAATTTTCAGCATAAAATGAGGGCTTTGCTTAACTGGCTAGATGGTGTTGTTTTTATGGATGACATTCTGGTTTTGGTCCAGGTAATGAAATGTATGATCTGATTTTACAAGCAATGCTCCAGAATATTAGAAATCCTAGCTTAAATATAAACCAAGAAGTATGCTGCTTAAGTAAGGCACAGCTTTAGTGCAAGTGGAATTACGTCAGAACAGTTGTAAAGTTGCAAAATCCAGACAAGCCTTAGGCATGATTAAATATTAGATCTCTTAACTGCCCCTATTTTGGAGGAATGTCCATATTTTCAGGCTTGATTTAGAATGTCCCTATTTTTGGAAGTATGCACTATTTTCTGGTTTGATCACCCATTCACATAATCTTCTGAATTCCTCATCAAATGGGGTTTTTGAAGCCATAGAAATACACAGAAAACCACATCACATGACCGACATTCTGGTGGCAACAATAATTTCAAGAAAGATGACACCCATCTTACAAATCTCTCTGAAGCAAAACTAACTTACCCCATCTCTCCCAAACTTGACATGCCAAACAAAGCCCCCCAACTACCTACCACTACAGTGCTATGACTATATTGTATAATTCTCACTCTGCTATGCTCTGCTGCTCCTTAATAAATTGACATTCTAAACTATACTATGCCCACTCTATTCAGTCTACAACATGTATCTACCCACTAAAAATTAACACTACTTCACCACCTTAATCATAACTCAAAACACTACCATTTCAAAATCCACAAATACTTAACAAAACAATTGCACACTTTGATAACTATTGTAGCTAGACTAACTGTAAGCTGGGATATTCACCCAAACCCAGGCCTCAATAACTACTCAACATCTGTATGACAGCATTTATTCAATCTACCTAGGAAAGGAGCTGACCTCCTATTTGTAAACCTAAACCTCAGAAGTGTACTTAATAAGGTCCGGGAACTTCATGCCACCCTATCACTATACAATCCAGATAGTGCTATCCTAACTGAAACTTGGTTAAAAGTACACATATCCGATAATGAGATCACCCCACCAGGTTACAACATAATTAGGTCAGACAGAAAGGAGAAAAAGGTGGAGTCGCAGCATTTCTTTTCAAGGGTATCCTCACCCTCTAACCACTACACCTCAATATACCTAACCAAAATAACATAGATATTCTATCTACTAAACTACAGGTTAGCCAAAATAAGTCCATAACAATTATAACTATCTATGCTCCCCCAGGCAATAATATCCCCACAATAGAACACATTCTCTAGTCTATATCAGAATCAGTAGCTCAAGAAACTATCATAATGGGTGATTTTAATATAGACTGGGCTTCCTGTAATTACATTAATATATTCGGCTTCTCTCAACTCATTGAATCTACAACCAAGATAGACAAAAAATCCAACTGCCATTCTATATTAGACTAGACATTGACAAACAAACCCCACCTCTGCCAGCACAGAGGCTGCCTTGCATCCCAGACAGTCTCATTGACCATATGTCAACCTGTTTATTAAGGAGACATGTCATCCCCATTAAACTTTCCACTTTCCACCAAATCCGCACTAAGAAAATTTTCATCACCCAGGAGCTAATTAGCACCCTAAAGAAATGTAACTGGTCTCCACTAAAGGTCATGGCACTTGGCACAGCAGTAGACCACTTCAACAATACTTTTCTGGACATTCTAAACAGACTGGCCCCTGCTAGATTTGCTCATACTAAAGCTACATACAGACCTTGGCTTTCAAATAAAGCAAGAGCCCTCCTTAGGAAAAGAGACACGGCTTGGCAAATATGGCATTCCTGTAAAACCCAAATAAATCACATAGCATACCAACAAATTAGAAATAAAGCTAAATAACAAATCAACCTTGACAAAAAAATATTAAAGCAACTTACAAGGGACACACCAATGTAATCCCCAAAAGTTTTGGAGCACTATTAATTTCATTCTTCACCCTGGACAAACCATAACCCCTACCCTCAACATACCACACTGTCCTGATACCATTGCAGATGAATTTAACAAATACCTCACAGAAAGCATATTATCCCTGGTTAAACATATCAACATTGATGATCCTCTAAGCCAAAAATCTGCCAACCCTAATAGCCCATCCTTCTCATTCTAGCCCATTCCCACAGCAGAGAAAAACTTATCAAGTAACTCAAACCCACCACTTCTTCTGCTGATAACTTGCCAACTGAATACTTAAAACTAGCAGCTGAAGCCATATCCTTTCATGTGTCAGTTCTTATTAATAGGTCTACAGCAGAACAATATGTTACACAAATTTGGAAAATTGCTCACATAATCCCCCTACATAAAGGGGGTAATTCCACAGAGCTCACCAACTATAGACTCATCTCTATACTATTCCCACTATCAAAAATCCTAGAAAGATGTATCTATTCATGCCCAAGGCCTTTGATACAGTTTCCCATCCTAAATTAGTATCTGCTCTTTCCAATCCCAGCATCAACCCTTCTGTTCTACTGTGGTTCCAAAGCTATCTAGATGGCTGCCAACAATCAGTAAAATGGCAAAACACCCTTTTAATACCACTCCCAGTCACACTAGGAGTTCCACAAGGCTCCATTCTAGGGCCAATATTTTTTAGTATCTTTACAAACAATCTGAATTCTTCCATCCCACTAGCCTCAATTATACAATATGCAGATGATTCAACACTCCTTTGTGCAGCATCCACCTTAGATCACCTCCAGATCATAACACAGACATCCTTCTCAGAGGTTAATCTATGGCTTTCAAACCACCAGCTCATACTTAACCCAAATAAAACAGAGTGTATGATCTTCCAACCTGCGAGATCCTCTCTCCCCCTTCATCCTTCTCAGTCACTGCCAACGGCAATACAATAATCTATCCTGACTCACAGACAAAACTACTAGGAGTCACAATTGATAACAACCTAAAATTTGACCTACACATATCACACACTATTAAAAAAGTTCACAAAAAATGTCTAACTGACATCACTAGTGTAGCCATTGCAAAAACCCACCACCTATCAACTCTACTTTATGCATCCCCTATTCTCATTAACCTTAAGAAGACAGACCTAAAAAACAGGAAACATGCTATAATAAAATTGCTAAATTTGCCAGTTACTGCCTACACTACACCCACCACTGTCATAACTTAAAAAAACTGTCCTGGTTAGAACTACCACAGCTACTATCTTACAGCCAACTAACTACAGCACACAAACTTGTATACCAGCCAGAACAAAACCCTGCCCTACTAAACAGCTTTCAACCCCACACCACCAACCATAACTTATGTTCAATGGATAAATCTCTACCTCAAGTGTCCAATTCCAAAAATTCCACAGGTGGCACTCAGTTCTCACACTATGTAGCAAATAACTGGAACTCACTCCCTCATTCCATTAGATCTACATTCAACTTCAGTCACTTGAAACATGCTCTAAAACAGTTCCTTAATGATTCTAGGTTTTGTTCCTGCACCAGTCCAGGCTGAGTGGTTTCATAACTTCCTGCTTATCCTTATTCATCTCCCTTGGCTACCTCTATTTCTTCAACTCTGTATCATATTCTACAACTGCTATCTAAGCTCCTAACCTTCTCTTCTCAACTGCCTCTGTATATTATGCTATGGCTTTACTCTCTTCACATAATCTCTCTGTTGTTCCACAGAAATATTTTTTTTATAATTAAGTGTAAAAACTAAGAAGCTGTAAAACCAAAACTTGTATGTTTTGAATTGTTAGTTTATAATGCTAGGCTTTGTTATTGTAGTACGTGGAGCTTTTCTCCCCAGGCCTCCACTGAAAATGAGTCTGTATCCCAGTCAGACTTTCCTGGTAAACAAATGTAAAATAAATAAATAAATAAATAAATAAAAATGAATAAATAAACTAACCGGCTTTGTTTAGTAGAACTTTATGCTATTTTACAATTTTCCATTGAAGTCTACAGATTGTGCACTGTCTGTTTGTAAATGTGCTTATATTTTTCCATCATTTTTGTCGGTTTCTTTTTTAAACATGTTTTTGTGTAGTATCTCACATTCTTACTAGAAGCAGGAAGAGTTATGCACTATTTAATTTTCAACTTTTATGGTAATTAGATGTCTAAATCTTTACAGGTTCATATATTCATAGGTATTTACTAGGCTAACAACCACAAGCCTAGCCATTCATTCCAAATCTCTGACAAGTTCTGGTACCCTTGATAAGTGTAAGCAGGGGCTTGAGAGATTAAACATTTACAAGTAGAAGCCTGGGAAATTAACAATTTACAGGCTGCCTGTGTCCATTAGAGACATAGGTGCCAAACCAGAGATGAATTTCTTGTTCCACATCAAATTGCCCAAGTTCATACTGAACTGGGTTTAGGAGGAACTCTGCTTCACATTGGATGGGGTGCTTGTTCCATAGACAGGATGGAAGGATATATACTGGTCTCTCCAGCAGGTCCTATTTATATCACAAGCGAGGATTAAGTCTTTAGAATGGGTAATTCTGGTGCTGTTTGTTTTGCAGATATGCAAGGAGGTCCATCAGACTGGGGTCTGACAATGCTTTGTATGCCAGGCATAGATCTCCCCTCAACAGCCCGTAGGAGATAGACCTAAATATCACAAAGAACTGGTGCCAAAACCATGGTCTGAGAATGAATGCTAAAAATGCTTAATCATACCCTTTGGTAAATCAGATATCCTGCAAATTATAATACTGATAGCACACCCCTAAAAGTAGACCCAGTGGTGAGGGACCTAAGAACACAAATAGATAGCAACCTAAACTTTGACCACCAGGTAGCTATGGTAGTGAAGAAATCCTTCTGTGTGACTCAACTTATAAGTAAAGGCATGACATCAAGGTCAAAGGAATTCATAGTACCATTGCACTTGGCCCTCATCAGGCCCATAATTGAATACAATACTCCCCTTTGCATGTACTTAACCAGGCACTTACACTAATTGGAGTGGCCCCCAGAGGTTTCTCACTAAGAAAAATGCAAAGTATAAGGCACATGTCTTATGCAGACCAACTAAAGGTCCTATCCATTTACTCCATCTAATATCATTTATTGAGAAGTGACTTATGCCTGACTTACAAGGCATTCACTGAAACAACCATGATGAAAATATTACATATTCGCAAGAAAAACTATGTGAGAGTTACGCATTCCATGGACCTGAACTTTATTTGTGACTCTAACAGAACTTGCTGGAGAGACAGATTCATGTCCCAAAGGCTACCTTGTTTATAGAATAAACTCCCCATCTTCATAAAACAAAGTCTGTCCTTCACTTTCTTCAAAACAAATTTGGATAAATGGATGGAGAACCATAAATTCTCACCTGGGGTACTCCCCATGTTCCTTATGGCAGTATGTAAAATGACTCAGGGTTCCAGCACCCAAAGACCAACTACCTCAGTACTACTTCATCCCATATCTGGGGATTTAAGACATAATATTGTCATAACAGATATTACTGGTTAGGCTTGTAAAGGCTCTTGAGCCATTAGCCTAGTAATTACCTAGGAACCTATGAGAAGTATAACAATATTACACTGACAACCATGTAACTACTCCTCTGAAGTAATGCAAAATATGCATTTATTGCCATTTTTAATTTAATTTAAGAATTTTCAGAAATAATTTCATGTCTGTTTTCTTCACCTATTAAGGTATCTGGATAATAAGTAGACATCCAAGGAGATGAGTTACTAAGCATGGGATCTGGAAAAAATCCAAGTATGCACATGCTGGAAAGCACAGACCTTTGAGCAAAATCAGCACCTTTTTTAGCAGCTGCTGCAAGTCTGCATAGGAAGAAATTAAACAACAGAACTGACACCCTTCTAAAAGCAAACTAGTGGCATTGAAATTTGCTCAGAGAACGTTTACGTTATTTATGTACAGAGGCTTTAGCCTGATTTATGTCTAGTGGTGTGGCATTTTTACAGTACTAATTCTTACTGCAGATATTACAGAAGGCTATCTCAGTGAGGCATATGATCTTTATTAACTCAGTCAATCTTTTTGATTTCCCAGAGACAGGGTATTTCACTATTCCATGGAAAATGGTCAAAATTAGCCAAGTCAAACACTGATAAAGCATAACACAACTGCAGCATGTACTGATGAGCATCATATGTTTGTGTCTGATAGTACCACACCCC
Organism: Protopterus annectens; assembly: GCF_019279795.1. Classification (NCBI taxonomy): domain Eukaryota; kingdom Metazoa; phylum Chordata; order Ceratodontiformes; family Protopteridae; genus Protopterus; species Protopterus annectens. The sequence continues at coordinate 328,010,407 of NC_056751.1, read as the reverse complement.
AGCTATAACCCAGAGGATTATGGGCAGCTCAGTCATCATAACTGCTTTATTATGTGTTTGAGACATGGATGGATGCCAAGAAATTCATTTCAAGAGTGAAGCTTGAGAACACATCATCCAGGGTTACGATCTGCTGACTTGCTTATAATTCTTTGTAGTGCATGGAAATTTGTCTTCTCTATATGCTACAAATTCAAAAAAAAAAAAAAAAAAAAAACAGGATATGTTGTTCTGGCTTTGAAAGCAGGTATGGCAGCGGGGAATGATTAATGTCTTATGTATTCCCTGTGTAAGGGAGTAAGTTAATTCAAGATACTTTCAGCAGACAGCAAACAGAAAGGAAAGCTGAAACCAAGCCATTTCATGACCTGCTGTTTATTGGTCAGCACTATCTGTTTTTAGTGACGACACAATGTTAACAGTGCCTAAGACATGCTTAACAATTATTAAGTACCCCTCTAAGCATTGTTAAGTCTTGGTCTCATGCTATGGCAAAACTGAACCAGGAAATAATTTAGCCATTTTTTGATGATAATCAGGGCCCTCCATGTGCTACAGTATAATTAATGCGTATGTGAATTCTATAATAACAATTAACAACCACACATAGTGCAGGTATATATTATACAGGGTGACTTGTTCAGTCTGTGTTCCTTGCAGGTGCATAATAATGTTATACTCGTCAGATGCAGCCCTCTTTTTTGCTAAGCTTTCTTGGCAACTGATGCACAAAGAATCAATAAATCCTTCAAAATATGCTAATTGCTCATACAGAAGTACACATGTCAGATGAAAGGGAGTTGTTATAACAACTGTAAAAAAATATTTCTTGAAAGGAATTTTTTTGTTAATGTTTGAGTTGCCCCTTGATTAAAGTTTGAAAAAACAATAAAATAAGAAGACAGCTCCGCGACAAAGACCATTCAACTTTTTAACTTTATTATTCTGGTACCTCAGCCATTTGCCTTCTGGGAATAACTTTCACATGCAGAATGGTCAGATTTATACACCCAGTGCTCACCAATTTATCAATTAAAGTTTAAATCACCCTAATTATCAAAAACAATCAATTATTCATCTTAAAGATATTGCATGCAAAAAATCGACTGTTGCATTAATAAATAAGTACATGAATTCACACATAAATATATAAAATATAAATACATAAATAGTCATACATAAATACTCATAAAGTTAAATTTGCATCCAAATTCATCCCCTTGGGGTGCAATGTTCTATAATTCAATATCATTCTACACTCTAATTTGAGTAACTCTTCCTTAAAACTTTCAACTCTAATTAAATGGGGCCATAGAAATGTTTGATTGTAATTCTTATGGGGTAGTCTACATCACTGGATGTGGGTGTCCATATACCAGGTGGTATATTGAACAAACCAAGAGAAAAGTTAAGATAAGGAGCTGTCTTCTTATTTTATTGTTTTTTTCAAATATTTAGTTTTTGTTTTGTGTTTCCTGTTTATTATATCATTGGATTCATCTTCTGCTATGCCAGTGGTCTTTTTAAATTTGTTAACCTCTAAAAAAGTGCGATTCGTGGATATTCTACATGAAGGTGAGTCAAAATTGGCATCCAAAGACCCGTGGTTATTGACTGATGAGGATAGTCTGACTGGAAGATTTGAAATACTTGAACGCCTTATGCTTAAGAGGGTGACTATTTTCTATGACTTTAAACTTTTAGAAAAGTATGTGTCCCTGAACATTACCCTGAGGGATTTACAGGTGGACTGTGTACCTGTGGGTAAGATCACTGAAAAAGAAAATGATCTAGTTGATGAATGGAAGCTTGTCTCTTAAACTCTGGGTTGGCTCGGTATTCTAATCAAATGCAACTTAAGACTACAAGATAAGTTGCATAGGGGGATTACAGAGGTACAGGATGCTTTAATGAATGAAGCATCAGAAAGAAGGTATAAGGAATCATTAAATGATATAAAATCCAGAGGACAACAGTCTGAAATGGATGTCTTGAAAAGGTAAAAGAAAAAATTGTACAGGCAAATTAAAGACTTTGAAAATAATATGGTTTACTCCTGCAGTGGAAAGGGGATTCTGTTAGGTTCCATTTAAAGATCATGGGCTGGGGTAGTGCCCAGTGATAGAATGAGAACAGTCTGTTTTACTGAATTGTGTACAAGTGTATATAACACACCATGTGCACTAGATACGCCTGTGCTCAGAATGATGGAGAAGTACAATATAACATGACAGCAATATGTACCTCACCAGACAATGTCAGATTAGTATAGTAGGTTATACTGCTGTACTACTGCACAACAGGTAGCACACTTATCTTTGGTGCAGAAGGCTGTGGGTTCTATTCTTATATCAGTTAGATGGATTGCTGATGCTGCAGTGCAGCATAAAGGGGATGCTGCACTTCTGAGTGTGTCGTCCTTTGGTTAAGATGTCAAACTGAGGCTCCATCTGTCTGAGTTGGTGGTAGCTCAGGTGGATGCAAAAGATCCCATGACACCTATCATAAAGAGTAGGGAAAGTTCCCTGATGGCTGGCAAATTTTCAACACTAGTATAAGTACCACCTTAGGACTCCCCTGACTAGATGCTATAAGGTAAGTGCAACTAACCCGGTCAGCAAAAAATGGAGAGATAAGTAAATGAATAAATATGTAGCTATGTGTAGCTACTTAATACAATGTGGTATACCTTACTAACCTACAGCTCTACAGTGTACTGTGGTCTGCAGTCATGCTGATTCATAAAGAAATGTCAGTCCAGAGGCATGACAGCAGACAAAAGGTTAACTGCCATTAAATCGTAATGAGGGGATATGGTGCTGCATGGGTTCCAGTTTTCAAGAGCTTAGCAGTATAATTGGGAGCGTTGGCACACACTGGGTTGTCATAGCAAGTTCAGGGCCCTTAAGTCATTAGGATTTTTTATTCCATACAAAGAAAGTGTTATCCTTTGGACATTCTATCACCAATCTAAGCCTATTGAACAATGTAAAGGGAGAGAGATTGCTGTACTGCCAGGTGTAGAATCATTATTTAGTAAGCAGGTTTTTTGCCACTGGTTAATTATTCGTTCAGCACAGTGGCACAGCAGGTAGTGTCATTGCCTCACAGTAAGAGATTTTCTGGTTCAATTCTTAGCTGGGGTGCCTTCTGTGCAGACTCTGCATGTCCTCCCTGTTTTCATATGGATTTTCTCCAGGTGGCCCAGTTTCCTACCACATTCCAAAAACATGCAGTAGAAGAACTGAACACTCTAAACTGACCATAGGTGTGAGTGTGCATGTGCATTTGTGTTATAGAAAGACAATCGCATCGTACACAAAAACTAAGAACCAAGGCACAAATCCACAAGCAAAAGCAAAGAATACCATGTTCAATGAAGGTAAGGTAGCTGCAGGTGTGCAGGAAAAATAGGTTTAATAAATCATGAAAACAAAGAGGATTAAGCATTTTGGTCTGACAACATGCACAGACTTCTTCAGAATCAGTGCTACATCTACATGAGCATTCCCCTCCAATTAAATCTAAAGTCCAATAAAAGTTGAAATTAAAAATGAAAATGTGGATTCAAAAGTAAGAAAAAAATGAAATTAAAATAAATGTTAAATACAATAGGACTTAAGTCTCAAAACACTCCCAATAGATATATAATCATTCAAACCAGATAAAACAGTGGCATTTAACTTGAGCTGCCAGTGTAATTTTTGTTTTTCTAAAGAATCTTTCCACAGTCCACCGCTAGGGTTCCTCACAACTTGTTCAATCCCCAAAAATTAAAAAAATGGTGCTTAGGATGCTTTGAAATGTGTTTGAACAAACCATGTTTGGCATTTTGTTTCTTGATATCCAAAAGGTGCTGATAAATACATTCTTTTAACTTCCTTTGGGTTTACCCCACATAAAACCCATCACATTTTTGATATTTAGCCATGCAAAGTATACCTTTGGTGTTCCTAAAACAAAGCTAGTTGAGGACACACCACGACTATAAGAAGCTGACCATTTATTGAAGTGAAATATAACAAAACAAAAACAACGCATTCCCAGTAAGGGCTTTCACATTCCACATGAATGCTTCATCAGACTGTTAAAAAACACTGAATTAACCACCCTTTAAATATCTTGTCTCTATCATTATACAATCAATCATGTGTTGTTCTCATGAATAATGTATCCAAATGACATCATATGGTCATGTAATGGTACTATTCCTTAAATTTAGCCATGATTTATGTGACTATTGTCTAAAAACATTTCTTATAATAAATAAGTCTGAATAACCTAAAAAATGTATATATTCCGTAGAATATATATGTCAAAAACAAATATGTTTACTAAAAGCTAATGCATAAAAAGGAAGGTGCTCAATCCTTAAAATTTCTTGCTACCAAAAATGGTTTTAGGGAGACCCTAACCTTAAGTCCTGAGCTTTTATCTGCTTGTAACCTCAGGCTCCATCTAATTTCCCTTTGTTCAGTTCTATCACTATAAACTTAAAACTATGTGTGGTTCCTTTGTCAATGATATGTTTTGCTAGAGCATTATTTTTATCTTCCTTTATAGCATATATATGTTCCCTTAAGGTTCTATTGGTCATACCTATATAAAAGGAAGCACATTTCATACACGTAGCTAAATAGATCAAATCTCGTGTCTTGCAATCTGCATACAAACTAAACTCATAATCTCTCCCAGTATCTGGGTGACTAAACTTGTTATTATTCAGCATGTATGGGCATTGATTGCATCCCCTGCATGCGTATGTCCCTTTTCTAACTGACTCTATCTGTTTCTTCTCGCTACTTTCATAGCACAGCATACGTTTGAAAGATTTTGTATTCTTGTAGGTAAAGCTAGGGACATCCCCTACTAGTCCATGTAATCTGTCTTCCACTGTTAATATATTGTTTTTTTAGGTTATTCAGACTTATTTATTATGAAAAATGTTTTGTATGAATCTTTAATTATGTAGGTCTATTTAGTTTTTGCATAGGTATAGGTCACTATGATGCATTGAGGTTTAGCTTTATGAGCTACACCATATATTTCTTACCACGTTATTAAACACATTTTTAGTATGTTTTTAACAAAATTCATTGTATGTCATGATATGATAGCTTATGGTATTATTATTATACCTGCTTAATTTTTAGGCGGATATATGGTTTAGCTAGAATCCCGTAGTAACCTCAAAGCACTATGTACTTTATTACAGTCATTTTATGATCTTAGAGATGTATAGTTCAAGATGTGTCATTAGATTTTGTATATTGATTTTTATACTAATTCCTTTATATTTTGTTTTTATTTATACTTATATTTACATTATGTTTTTATGTAGAGGTGTTATATTATACATAATGCAGTTTTCTAGATATACATAGATGCATTTTACATCTTCATATGAGATGTATACTAGATAAGCATATGTTTTAGTAAGTTTTATAAACTTAGAAATGTTTTTAGACAATAGTCACATGAATCATGGCTGAGTTTAAGGAATAGTACCATCACACGACCATATGATGTCATTTGGATACATTATTCATGAGAACAACACATGATTGGTTGTATAATGATAGAGACAAGATATTTAAAGGGTGGTTAATTCAGTGTTTTTTAACAGTCTGATGAAGCATTCATGTGGAATATGAAAGTGCTTACTGGGAATGCGTTGTTTTTGTTTTGTTATATTTCACTTCAATAAATGGTCAGCTTCTTATAGTTGTGGTGTGTCCTCAACTAGCTCTGTTTTTGGATTTATTTTTGGCTGCTGTTCTGGAAGCACTTTACCCTTGACTGTGATTGTTTCTTGGATACCTTTGGTGTTACAATTACAATGAAAACCTGGTTTAATGACAAACTGTTTAATTCTCAAAAGGTCAGCAACCAAAATAAACCTACACTGGGGGCAGAACCCACATTTAACTATATCATGTTTTTTTATTGCTGAGAAGTCCATTAATGTCACTCTCCATTTCAAACATATTCTTAAAACATTTACCCTTCCAGTACACCACTAATGGTTTTGCCCCCACTTTGTCAATCACTCTATTAAAAAAAGAAAATATACATCAGTTTTTGCACACTTCTCTGATGAAACTGGACTCAAGAGTGAACTCGGTAATAAAAAATAAAGTGTTGTCTTTTCCGTTGTGTGAGCTACCACCAAACAACTCGTACACTGCTATATAAAGATTTTAACAAGGGCAAAATCTCTCATTTTCTTTAAGTGCAACACTAGAACTGACATTGTTAACTAAGACTAAAGGATATCCACGTGTCTCAAGTATACCCACTAGTTTGAGACACCCATCTTCAAAACTATCCTCTGATGCAATTCTAGCCAATCTAATAAATTCGCCTTTAATGATGCCTCTTTTTTGATGCTCCGGGTGATTGCTAGAATAGTGCAACAAAATGTTGGAATAGGTGGGTTTTCTGAACACAGTGCTCACAATACACTGCCTACTAACATCTTTGAAAATGTACACATCCAGATACTTAATAGACAACCTGTTGCATATAAAATTGAACTTCAGAAATGTAGTAGTGGAATTCAGATAATCAATAAAAGGCTCAATCTCTTCACTGGGTTTGTCCCACACAATAACAATATCATCCAAGTAATGCACATACAACTTGATGGAATCAGGAACAAACCTTTTCAGCACAAAGTGCTTTTCCTGTTGAATAAGCACAATGTTAGCAAAAATGGGGAAATAGGATGCCCCATGGCAACGCCTTTAGTTTGCTAAAAATATTGGCTGTCCAACTACACAAAATTGTTCTTAAGCACCAATTCCTGCTTTAAACCTGTGTGGTGAAGGTTTTATATTAGTCAACTGGTTTAATGCTTCTTTGGATTTTGAGACTGATAACCTGTGGGTTCCCTTAGGCACCTCATGGACAAGTTTGAGGGTACCCTTCTAAAATGTCATAGGTTACAAGTAGAGAATGCTTATTTCCTAGAATGTGCTTAACGGTTTGTGGACTTGGAAGTTCCCCACAGGACTAGTTCTGGATTCTGCCCTTCACAAGGAACTTGTTTGCCTTTTTGACAGGCATGGCTGTGAGCTCCTTGAAGGGCTTATGAAGCATAACCAAAAAATAATAGACAAATTGATTTTGGATGCTAATTGCATGGATTCTTTAATCACCATGGATCTTCTGATAAGCAAAATCAACAATATTACAAGGGCACCTTTTCCGAAATTGATAAAGAAATTAATGACATTAAAAGAAGAAAAGAGAGGAAAATGGAGAGGGACAAAACTGAATATTCTAAGGGATGTGCTTATCCTAAACCACCTGGTGCCATTCAAAGTTATTTCAACTCAGCTGGGCATATGGTTTCACCTGGTGATGTGGATCAAGAGCCTATTGTGGACAAGGAAGTTGTCCCTTTAGAACATGCCCCTGTCAAAAGGTCAGAGAGGTTACAGAGTTGACGAGAGTGGCAGCAGGACCTGCCCCCTTCACACAAGCATGCTTGCAACCAACGGAACTTACAAGAAGGAAGGAAGGAAGATGGATGCAGGTGTATACAGGAATGGCCATACTTGGAGGCGGAATTAGATCTATGCCTGGCTAATGACACAGTCAGTTATTACGAATATGGTCCTTATATGATCCTTAACACCTCAGGTGATTTAAGCTTTTTAATTTCACTAGTAAATGTTTGGGCAGTGCACATGCAAACTTGCTCAGTAAAGGTCATAGGTTCATAGGTTCATAGGTAGGTACTAGGCTATCCCTGAATCTTGAATTTCCATGTACCAGGTCTAGTCTCTTCCATTTTTTCTGGTCTTCTTCCAAATGGAAATATCAGCATTTAGAAACAGATTTAAACAAACTGTTACTTTCCTAATACTGTTTGACTTTTATTAACTTATACTGATCTCTATGAACCAACACAGTGTATTGCTTTTACTTGGATATTCCCTGTTTCATCCTAGCACTGTTTGACTTTTATTAACTTACACAGATCTCTATGAACCAACACAGTGTATTGCTTTTGCTTGGATGTCCCCTGTTTCCTCCTGACACTGTTTGACTTTTATTAACTTACACTGATCTCTATGAGCTGACATGGTGTGCTGCTTTTGCTTGGATGTCCCCTGTTTCCTCCTGACACTGTTTGACTTTTATTAACTTACACTGATCTCTATGAGCTGACATGGTGTGCTGCTTTTGCTTGGATGTCCCCTGTTTCCTCCTGACACTGTTTGACTTTTATTAACTTACACTGATCTCTATGAGCTGACATGGTGTGCTGCTTTTGCTTGGATGTCCCCTGTTTCCTCCTGACACTGTTTGACTTTTATTAACTTACACTGATCTCTATGAGCTGACATGGTGTGCTGCTTTTGCTTGGATGTCCCCTGTTTCCTCCTGACACTGTTTGACTTTTATTAACTTACACTGATCTCTATGAGATGACATGGTGTGCTGCTTTTGCTTGGATGTCCCCTGTTTCCTCCTGACACTGTTTGACTTTTATTAACTTACACTGATCTCTATGAACCAACATGGTGTATTGCTTTTGCTTGGATGTCCCCTGTTTCCTCCTGACACTGTTTGACTTTTACACTGATCTCTATGAGCTGACATGGTGTGCTGCTTTTGCTTGGATGTCCCCCGTTTCCTCCTGACACTGTTTGACTTTTATTAACTTACACTGATCTCTATGAGATGACATGGTGTGCTGCTTTTGCTTGGATGTCCCCCATTTCCTCCTGACACTGTTTGACTTTTATCAACTTACACTGATCTCTATGAACCAACATGGTGTATTGCTTTTGCCTGGATATTCCCTGTTTCGTCCTAGCACTGTTTGACTTTTATTAACCTACACTGATCTCTATGAACCAACATGGTGTATTGCTTTTGCCTAGATATCCCGTTTCCTGAGATTAATCTTTTCCTTATTTACCTTTTGTACTCTGTATACTAATGGCCCTATCTGTTCTGTCACCTCATAGGAATCCTGGCAGTTACTATCCCATGGTCCCTCCTTCTGGAAATTTTTTATATACACCTTGTCTCTGCACTGTAGTTTCATCTCCTCGGGAAGCACTGGCATTTCCTTCCACAGACAGTAACCCTCTTCTCTGGCTATTGTGTCACACACACCCTGTATATCCTTTAACCATTTTTGGTGATCTACCTCTGTCAATAACTGTTGATTATCTACTGTTTCTGGGTCACAAGGAAGTGTGAAGAGCATCTTCCTCCCTGTCATCACCTCAAAAGGTAAAATTCCTATTTTGCTGTTAGGCATAGCCCTAATGCCCAATAGAATACCTGGAAAATAAGTCACCCAGTCCTTGCCTTTTTCCAAACATGCCTTTTTTAACCTTTCTTTAATTGCCTGGTTCATCCTTTCAACAATTCCATTGGACTGCAGATGGTATGGGACATGAAAATGGTGCTGAATCCCAACAATCTGCACAAATGCCACATTATTTGGCTTGTAAACTGGGGTCCATTATCTGATTCTATGACCCGAGGCCACCCCGAGTGGACAAAAATGTTTTTCATAATGCCTCTGCAATGGCTTTGTCTGTCATACTCTTCATGGGAATTGCTTCTACCCATTTTGGAAACACATGAACCAGCACTAACAGATGTTTGTATCCCCCTTTTGCAGCTGGAAGAGGTCCTACATAATCTACCTGTGTAGCGTACCACGGCCCATCTGCTACTGGTACTCTATGCAATTGAGGTTTCTTTACATTTGCATTAGTTTGTAGACAAACCAAACATCCCTCTAGAGCTGTCTTGCACAGTTTTTTTTAGACATGGATTCCAGATCTTTTGTTTCACTATACTCCATAACTTCTCTGTACCTATGTGGTCCAAACTCTTGTGATTATATTCGACCACCTGTCTAGCTAGATCTGGGATATATGGTATTTTTTTCTATCTGACATTGGATAGACAAAAATTGCCTGTTTTGCATCCCCTTCCCATATATACCTGCGCAATTCATCAGAGATTCCTTTCTGTTTTTGAAGGGTTGCCAAATCCTCTATTTCTACAGGTTTTTATTTTCCAACTGACATTACCTTGTCTGCATGCTCAAAACACTCATGTGGGTATAGTCATTCACCTGTTTCAGCTGCTTGTTTTGTCTTGGCATCCACCAAGGCATTTCCTCTAGCCTCTTCTGTGTTACTTTTTTGATATGCTTTAATTTTGACAATACTAAACTTTTCCTGAAACATTTTCTGTGTAATTAATGCCCATAACTCCTGTAGTACTGGGGCATATTTTAGGGGTTTGCCAATACTATCAATGAATCTCCTTCTGGCCCAAACTGCCAGACAAATAGAGTACCTCGCTGAACCTCTTCAAGCTCAACTTGATGAGTAGATGGGAAACCACAAATTTGTCTCAGGGGTTCCACCTTTGTCCCTCATTGACAGGGGCGGCAGGTGCTGATGGAGGTTTCTTTTCTGGGGATAAACTCTTGGCTAGGCTTGTAAGGGCCCCAGGGCCATTAGTCTAGTAATGTTCTATGATCCTATGTGTAGCATAAAGAATTTACCACATAGGCACTGTCACTGTAAATATTGACCAATTCAAAATGTTTTAAAACATATTTTACTGCTACTAATTCGGGTCTATACTAGAACATCGAAGTTTCACAACTTCGAATGTTCTAATATCGACCCCTATTCAGTGAACTCTGACAACATCGAACATGCAGAACAGCAAATTTTTTCCTAGGGAAAAAATTTGCTGTTCCAAAACACATACACACAACACAAGCACACCAAACAAATAGCAATCCACACACATACACCTAAAATCTTACATCTAACCCTACACTAATCTGTACATACACCACTAACTATCCACTTACCTTAACCCAAATCCTAACCCTAAGGTCCGTCACTATCGCACACTCACCTTACCCGCGCCCTAACCCTAACTCACCTAAACCACCCTAGCCCTCATGTCCACACAATCGCACACTTACCTGACCCGCACCCTAACCCTAACTCACCTAACCTGCCCTAACCCTCATGTCCACACAATCGCACACGTACCTGAACCCGTAACTTTCCACCACAGTGCTGAAAATAGTGAAGTGACAGAAACGGACAACCAAATTCTTTCCTTAGGAAAAAAAATTGGTTTTCTGCAGCTTCACTATTTTCAGCGTTCGCTGAATAGGGGTCGCTGTTAGAACATTCAAAGTTGTGAAACTTCAATGTTCTAATATAGACCCTTCTAATTATGACATTTGGGCTGACATATAACTTGGCAGTTTCTTCAGAATAGGCTTTTAGCCATCTCCTGAGATTACTACAAATCCCTTCAAATATTTCCCATCTCTCCAAAATCTCCCCCCAGCTACATAGACTGTGGGTAAATTGCTTTGGAAATGTGCATTTAAAGGTGAGGCTTCTGGGCACTCTAAACTCTGGATACAGTTATGGGTTTTTCCATCATAACTGACAAGATCTGAAAGATAATACTTGTCCCTCATCTGTATTTGCACATTCTTGGTACTGAATAATCATCCATTTTGCAAAAATGGTCTGACTCCCTCCTTCTGTGACTTTATTAATTTCTGTGGAATTTAGTAGAATCTTAACAGACTGATGTGGTGTCTGCACAATTGTTTTTAAAAAGACTGTCAAGTATTCTGGTTGTTTGAGTCACCAGTAAATGGCCAAAAGCTGTTGAATGCATGGATGGCACTCCTTTTCAACTGGGGTTGACATTTGGCTGAAGAAAGTCAGCGGTCAGTGTGTCCTTTCCACCTTGCCGTCATTTCTCCTGAGGCCAGTCTTGCAGGAGAACTGGTGAAATAGTCTCATTTCCTGCAGTTGCCTATAAGATCAAACTTTGCCTAACATTAAGTGCTACTAGTTCAGTGGCCTGTGAAATTCTTTCTTTAAGAATTCTTCCTTCCATCCCCATTTCAAACATGGTTCCTCCTTTTGATCAACTAACATTTTATATAGGGATGCAGCAGCCACTGCATAATCTTCTATGAATTCATGTTGTAGTTCATAATCCCTAGAAATATATGCAATTTTGAAATGGTCAATGGCTGAGACAATTCCAAAATTCTTTTTACTCTCTCCTTACAAGGAGATCTACCAGTGGGATGGACCATTGTTTGCAAAAACTTCACATCCTCTTCTACTGTTACTGATTGAATGAGGATGTCATCAGTGTAATGAATCACATTGTCATCTGTCTCTAAGGGTTTTAACATTTCCCCTACAACTTGTTGAAAAATTACAAGGCTGTTTTTAAACCACTGTGGCAATCACATCATTACATACTGTTGACTGTTGAAAGTAAAAGCAAACAGTTGCCAATCTTTCTCTTGTAAAGGGACTGCAAAAACTCCATCAATGACTGTGAACCATTTACTTTGAGGTTTTATTCTTGCTGCCAATTCCGGCACCCCCAGAACCAAATGTGTGTGAGGGGTCATGCATTGACTAACTTTACGTAAATCAATGACAAATCTGTAACTCCCATCTTTCTTTTTCACTGGCCAAATTGGTGAATATGTGGGACTGTGACCTTTCTGTATTATGCCCACCCACTCCCATTCCTCTTTACACCTTTTCATATCTTTTTCTGCCTCTTTGGGAAGTGGATATTGCTTCTGAAATGGTGGAATGTAATCATTGGGGCTACTTACGCTGACTGGCACTTCTAATTTGCCGCAATCTGTCTTTGACGTAGCCTACAAAGGCTGAAATTGCTGTTTAATTTTTTCCACTTGTCCTCCTTTGTCAATGTCTTTTTTGTACTTGTCTATATCTACCATGAAACAAGAAAATAGTTTGACAGTATTAGGTCTGTCCTCTTTACTTGTGGTCCACAAAACCCTGTTAGTAAAGGCAATTACTATTCCCAGTTTACCAAGGATATCTACCCCAAGAATTGTTGTTCCACAACTGGAATTCATAAGAAATGTACCCTCCACTGGAGTTCCATTTTCTTTAAAACATATCTTAACTGGTTTGCTAGCCACACCTTTACATGTACTACCATCAAAGCCTTGAATATAGGATTGCTTGAATGGATTAACAGGCAAATGTTTGTTAGGGACTGAGATTGCCACCCCGGTGTCAATTAAAACATCCTTCCATAGTTTCCCCTCCACCCATATGTAATGGATGTCCATCCTTTCCACATTTGAAAGTAGTAAAAAAAGTTACTTGGGTAGGAGAGGCACACCCTTAATCAGAATCAAATTCGCTTTGATCAATCATCCTGAGCATGTCTCTAATTACACAGACAGCATGTTCTGGTCCTCATTGAATGTTTATGTCATCATTGCCTAGAGTATATTTTATAATTTCTACGTCATGTTTTATTTCCTGACCCATGCCATATGAAGGGTTATATGGTGGATATTCTATATATTCTATAGGACATACCTTACTTTCCCCTAAATCAATCTGACTTTGATACTTTGATAATTTCTCATCAATTATGCCTTTCTTTTGTTGATTCAGTTTCCTAAATTTATGTTTAGAAAAGTCAATGTTTTCTGCATATATACCTTTTTGTATTTGGCATGCTTTCCATCATTTATAATATGGACAATCTTGTTTAATATTACCTATTTTCTTGCAAGTAAAACATGCTAGTTGTTTTCCTGGATCTCCTTGTGTATCAACCCTTATCATTGCTGGAGCAGAAGCTGCTCAGGGTTCTCCTTTCCTTTCTTCAGACCACCTACTATGTCATCTCCCTTTTCCAATGAAATCAACACTTTGTTCACCCTCTAAACAAAAAATATTATGTGTGTGCAAATTTCCAATATGTTCCATTGTCTTGCCTCATATGAGTTTTTGGACCACTTCTTCTATGGTTTTAGACCCTATTTCATGATTGTATTTAATATTGCCTGGTACTCCCTTTACCTGTTTAAAAAAGGTGTGTATTAATAACTTTTGCACCACTGGTTCTTTCATCTGCTCATCATCCTTACCATAGACAACCTGAAAAGCTAACTTGAAATGGTCAGCCTGTTCCATTAGTATATCAGTAATTAGTATTTTAAAATAATCAAGTTATTCAGCCATCAGAGGCTGACCCTGAGTGCATGCTTTAAGAATAGCTGCCATATGAGCTGTCCTACTGTCCAGAGAACATTGTTCTGCCTCTATATATGACTTTAGACATTTGGGAATAAATGCAAAATAAATCTATACAGATCATCATTCCAAGTGGATTCTACAGTGTATGTCAACCATTCTTCAAATGTCAACATATTGAAAAAAAATCCTTTTTTGTCTTGCTACTGAGGTAGAGTCTGTAATAAACAAGATTGTTGATAAATATCAGTGGGAAAAATAATTGCCATTCCCACCAACCCATGTAGAATAGCAATTGGTGTATTCTGTGCCCTTAATAAAATCTTTTTGGGCATTTTCCACTTATTCTGTTAAATTAATTTGTGTATTTTGTGCCTTTAGTAAATCTTGTTGGGTTCTTTCCAATTGTTGTTTTAAAGTATACATTTTGTCTTTTAAAGTTTGAATGGTACTTTGAGTCTCTGCCTCAATGTGGCATCTCTGTTTTGGTCTTTTGTCCCCAGACAATTTATGTAAAGTTGTCAGAGTTTCTTTTAAAATCTTAATAGTATATCTTACTATTTCTGAAATTTCTTCCTGCCCTTTTTTTGACACAGTTTCTGTAAATTTGATTAATATTCTGTAATTCTTCATTTTTTTTGTTTCATCAGAAATTTTGTCATGGATATCATTCCATTGATGACACTAGTCATCGCATGTTTTTGTCATATCATGAGAGGATAAAGTCTCAAGAAGCTGAATAAAATCCTCTATAGATTCTATAATATTGGACAAGGACATGACTATGGACAAAGTATTGGACTGTTCTTTAGCTGAAGAAATATTAACAGTAGGATTAAATATATCCTTAGTCAAAATTTTATATATCTTATTGTAAGGTTTACATACTAGAGCCTTGTGACATGACAGACATATTTGTGGAAATTTACTGCCACATAAAAAACAGTCTTCTTGATTTTCCTTACACTTTCCTATGTATTGATCATAAACATATATCCATTTACAAACACAGGCTTTATCAAATTTTTGAACTTTAAAAATACCAGATTTACATTTAACTTGTGACACAGAAGATTAAAACCATTTTTGTAAAAGAGGCCAGACTTTGTCTGGCTGATCATGTAAATCTATTTCTACTGAATGTGGGCATTTTAAACTTAAGTCTTTAATGGCATCCATGTTATAACTGTGAAGAATTTACTGTATCTTTCATAGAGAAGAAACAAGTGATCAGGCTCAAGTCACTCTGAAGAAACAATCTCCTTCTACAGATGAATTGATGGTGAAACATCTCTGAAGAGTCGCAGTGACAAAACTCAGAATTTACTGACGAGAAGCATTTGAAACTGTTGACCTGTTAGACTGACATAGAAGTAATGGCACCAAAAGAACAATAATTACTGGTAATGGATGTCGCTCAAAGGTCACAGTCGAGTTGGCTCACCATTATTAAATTATTTAGATGGCAAGATACCAGACTTCACCATACTACTGTATCCATTGAATGCTTTATTATACAAACAAATATTGACAAGCAGTTATACTGTCTGAGTTATTTCAATTCTATTATAACATAGCTTGAAATAAGTGTTTGCTTCTTACAAACTATGTCATGGCTAGGATCAATGCACACTTGATCAAGATGGCTCTAAAGCAAAGCAAGCAATGTCCAGTTTAAATACATTTTTGGATAGCAGTAGGTGTTGTTTTTAGTGTCTTTGGTTTGTATGTCTGGTTTCTGTTCCATGTTATCTTCATATTGGTTGGTATGTCTGCATTTTATTTTCTTCATCTTTGCACCCAGAGACTCACACAAGGTCCTTGTTATTTCCTTTGAAATGTCAAATGTCTTAACAACTTCCTTCCTTGTATGCTCCAATTTATTATAACAGGATGCCATTTACTGTAAACATTTAATCCCACAACCACATGTATTCACTGATAAACTAAAATAAACATGTTTTATACTTTTTCTGTGAAATGGCTCTAAACCACATGTCTACTAAAAGCCAAACTAAGCATATTTTTATGCTGTCTCATAGTTAGCTGTTGTGCTAAGCATGTGCATATTCAATATGTATTTTTAACTTTGCAGTTCAGGCCTTGCATGTTACATTTCTGCACTTAGAAAAAGAACATTTCCTTTTACATTACTTTATACCTTGCATTAAAAGCAAACATTTTCTTTTACATTATTTCAAACCTTGCACTAAAAGCAAACATTTTCTTTTACATTATTGTTTTGGAGAAAATATCATCCCAGAGCATCAAAAAAGAGACATCATTAAAGGGCAATTCATTAGATTGGCTAGAATGGTGACAGAGGATAGTTTGTTTGAAGATGAGTGTCTCAAACTAGTGGGTATGTTCGAGGCATGTGGATATCCTTCAGTATTAGTTAACAATGTCAGTTCTAGTGTTGCACTTAAAAGAAAACAAGGTGATATTTTGCCCTTGTTAAAAATCATCATATAGTAGTGTACATAAGTTGTTTAGTGGTAGCCCAAACAACAGAAAAGACCACACTTTATCTTTTATTACTAAGTTCACTCTTTAGTCCAGTTACGTCAGGCAGGTGTTGTGCAAAAATTGGTGCATATTTTCTTATTTTAATGGAGTGGTTGACAAAATGGGGGTAAAAAATTAGTGGTGAACTGGGAGGGTAGATCTTTTAAGAATATGTTGGAAATAGATAGTCACATTACTGGACTTGTCAGCAATAAAAAAAACATAGTATAGTAAAATGTGGGTTCTGCCCCCCCCCCCAGTGTAAGTTTATTTTGGTGGTTGACCTTATCAGAAATAAACATTTTGCCATTAAACCAAGTTTTCATTGTAAGTGTAACACCAAAGGTATAGTTTATCTGGCTAAATGTCAAGAATGTGATGGGTTTTATGTGAGGAAAACCCAAAGGAAGTTAAAAGAACATATTAATGAGCACCTTTTTATATCAGGAAACAAAATGCCAAAAATGCTTTGTGCAAACACATTGCAAAGCATCCTGAGCACCAGGATTTTTTGGGTTGGAACAAGTTGTGAGGAACCCTAGGGGTGGTCCATGGGAAGATTTTTAAGAAAAATGAGAATTGCACTGGTAGCGCAAGTTAAATGCCACTGTTTTACCTGGTTTAAATGATTATATATCTTTTAAGAGTATTTTGAGACTTAAGTTCTAGTGTATTTAACATTTATTTTAATTTCATTTTTTGCTTTTTTTTACTTGTTAATCCACATTTCCATTTTTAGTTACAACTTTTATTGGACTTTGGATTCAATTGGAGGTGGAATCCTAATGTGACTTTGTGGGTGGGAGATTTAAAGAGTTCTTTGTAAATGTAGTACTGATTCTGAAGTCTAGGTATGTTGTCAGACAAAAGCACTTAATCCTGTTTGTTGTTTTCATGATTTATTGAATTCATTGCTCTAAGGTCCAGTACAAATCTGTAATTGTCCTTACCTGGTTTCTTTATGGGAAAAATCTGAGTATATTAAACTTATTTTTCTTGCACACCTGCGGCTACCTTGCCTTCATTGGACCTGGTATTCATTAGAGTCGCATCATGGCTAACCACTTAGTGGTGTGAACATTGACTCTAGATGATTGTCACTACTGAAGTGACATCCTACCCCCAGGTTAAAAAATGGGAAAAAGGTATTGTGGATGGATGGACTGATGGGCACCAGATGGTACTCTGATACATTCTGTTCTTTGAATGCCCTCCCAATAGGGAACAATAGTGGCCTCTTTTGTTCTCACTAGGTCCACTTTGCAGGTGAGGTGGCATAACTGGAAATGAGCAGGCATTCAACTTGTTCTCCCAAAAATGGCACAACTTCAGGTTTGCAGTTTCTTAGATTTTGAGACACAGTTTTGTCATTTCCTGACCTTCTTCATCATGCTGTTTATCAACTGCCCTCAAATTATCTTGGGCTTACTGAACTGTATCAAGCCATGACAGTGGAGAAAAAAAAACTTTTGATGTTTCTCCTTATTTCATAACTTTGTTAAGGTCAACTACTAAACTTGGGCAACACATAACTCAGGTTCTGGAGTGATATTTGGTGTTGTCATTAGTTACAAAAAAATAATATATTTAACTTATAGTCTTCTTTATGTAATACAAAAATGAAAATAAACTGCTTTGTCCAAATGGACATTGTTTAAACATTTTAAATGTTATATTTGCACTCAGACTGCTCACCAGTTAATACTGTTAGGTATACCCATTTGTGCATTATTGTTTACTTATGTCTAGTGTTATACTGAATGCACTCACAATTTAGTTTGCATACATGTGAAGTTAAAATGAATTCAAGGTCTGAGATGATGGCATTTGTTTAGATGCCATGTTTTTATGTGCAAGTGAGGGAAAACAATTCTTGTCCTCTTCAGCCATAAAATGTTTTCAAATATATTAGTGCAATTTGTACTTAAGAGCTGCAAATGTCTGCTGCAAATAAATAAATAAAATAACAATACAAAACTTTTGATACCTGGAAGCTGGTTAGCAATTGCATAAATGGAAATTAAATGGTACATGACATCTTATGTGCCCACTGCAATCCTTAGAAGTGGTGGGCTTGAGACAACTGGAATAAACTGCATTGACTGCTGTTAGAAACAAGATATAATGGTTCATTTTGTATTTCAGCAAATTCATATATTCATCATTAGCACCTTTTAAGTCCAACAATGCTTTGTTTATATCACATGTTTATTTGTTAACTGGGTTACATGGGTTAGTACTATTTTATACAACAACTTGTACAAAGAAGCATATATATGGTTTGCCAAATGCAGACCTTTAGCTTATGGATGATACACAGGGACTCATCTTTTTTTCTGCCTGTGGCTGATTGACTTTCTGTCTTTACACAACTAGCAAAAGACATGCTGTCCAGTATCCATTACTGTTTCATGCGTTTATCAGTTATATCAGTACTTGTCACACAATAAAAATTGACAATGCCACAGATAATTGATATTCCAAAGGATCTACTGCAGGTGTTCACATGCTAGTAGTTTGCAGAGCAGTTGCTCACTGTCACTTGCTCCAAATAGCAAATGCTCTAACTTTCACTAGCATGATTCCCGTTAACTACCTAGTTCCCACCACCCAACTCTGTTGAACCGCATTGCTCTACCAGAACTTTAACTCTAGCACTAAAAGTCCAGTTCAGTCCCCAACCATAGCCAAAGCACTCCCTTCCCATCCCTAAATTCTCTGATTGCTCCCTAACCCTAAAACTCCCCTTTTGCTTGCTAACCCTAACATACACACTGACTCCCTGACCCTAAGCTCCCCTCCTTCTCCCTGTCCCTAAAAACCCTTTCCACTCTAATTTTAAATCCCACTCCTGATCTCTATCTAAGGTTATAGACCATGCTGCAACCCCCTTCCACTCCCTTCCCTTAGCTGCCACACCAACCTTGCCTGAGCACAGTAACCAAGTTCAGAGAAGGTACAACAGCTCCTCCCACTTCACTTGGCTACCACACTTCACATAAACATGTATTTGAGTTCACACATGAGTGATTGGCTGTGTGAGCTACAAGACACCCGAGTCTTTGGCTGCAAGAAAGTGTTCTTCAAGTGCCTGGCATGTGGGCACTTGTAGCAAACCCTATTCCAAACTGCCTTATTTATGCAGCATTCTGAGATAAAGGAAAATAACACTAATCGGTTCTCATGCAGATCTTTGGCCTTTCTTATCTTAAGGCAGGTCTGCTGTTTGCGCTTTTATCCTAACCTACAACAAGAAGGTAAGTGCAGGGCATTGGTATAGGCATTTTTGCTCTAAAGATGGTCTTTTGCTGCATATAATGGGAACATCCAAAGAGTTTTAAGACTTACTGAAACATTAAATAATAAAATGGAAAGTAACATTACACCAACTATGGCCCAACAGATTAATAGCTATTTAGGTATACCATTTTATGTAGAACATAAACAACTTTGTACAAGTATATACAGGAAAAAGGCAGTATCTAACAGTAACCTCCAATTTCTAGCAAGTATCCTGATAATACTTTAGCTGATATATTATACAGAAAGTTAATGGGAGACTGTAGCATATGTACAAAGAAAGATGACTTTTAATAGAAGCTGAAAATGTTAGCGTTGTCTGCAAGAGTGGATATAATAGGGTATCACTATTAAATGCAAAATGGAAACTAAAGTAGATAAAGACAAAATAAACTATACAAGAAATACACAGTATTAAAATATAGTATGACAAGATAGTATAGGATAATATACTCATACTAGAAAACAACAGATTTTTTTTTTTTATCAAATCTGTTCTTTCTTATCCTTCATTGTTGCATCCTTCACAAATTATTGGCCACTAATACAGGAGGACATAGACTCATATAATGATTTTAGCTTTCCCTTAATATCTTAGAGAAGAAAGAGTAGATTATCAGATTTATTGATATGCAACTGCTATGAGAGGAAATCAAGAGGAGAAGGAATTGCTTTCACAGAGTAATAGATCTGGCCTTACTGAGAGAAGAGCAGAAATCATTAATGGAAACAAATTACACATACAGGTAGCAAAATGTAATGGTTTATATAGCACAATGCCTATGTGGAATATATTTTTATGGGAAAAACAAAGAGGAAGTCTGAATTACAAGTAAAGATGACATCAAAGATGTCAAACATTTTAAGGAAAAAAGTACATTGGTCACACATATCTGGAAGTTACATTGAGGCAATGTCATTTATATGAGTTTTAATATACTAGAGCAAGTTAAAGTACACATTTTGGATAAGTTATCAAAAAAAGAAGCATGTTACATGTTTAAATGTATGAGATGTTAAATGGAGGCCCTGTCTGTCTGACTAGTTTGTAGCTCAGGTGGATATAAAAGATACCACAGCACTTACTGAAAAGAGTTGGGCCTTATTTCATATGCACATGTTCAAGTTACATATTTAGGAAGCATGCACATGCTCATATTACATATTTAAGAAACATGCACATGTTCAAGTTACATATTTAGGAAGCATGCACATGCTCATATTACATAGTTAAGAAACATGCACATGTTCAAGTTACATATTTAGGAAGCATGCACATGCTCATGTTACATATTTAAGAAGCACGCACATGTTCAAGTTACATATTTAGGAAGCATGCACATGCTCATATTACATATTTAAGAAACATGCACATGTTCAAGTTACATATTTAGGAAGCATGCACATGCTCATGTTACATATTTAAGAAGCACGCACATGTTCAAGTTACATATTTAAGAAGCATGCACATGTTCAAGTTACATATTTAGGAAGCATGCATATGCTCATGTTACATGTTTAGGGATGTCTTCAGTAAGGCTTCAGTAGTATCTGAGTCTGATTTCACTGCATCCGTCCAATGGTCAGTACCGATAAAGCTGTATGAATTGCCTTTGGAATCTCCCAAAGACTGCAAAAATTCCCACAATTCTTCTTTGTGATCCTGATCACACTTGGATACATCAAGTCAAACTGCACAGACTTCTGGGACTCTGGCTTGATTTCTCTCCGACATTCAGATATTATTTAGTGCTTATCTTTACCGAAGTGGTAAAACACTTGAAGTAATGACATACAGTGTTTAACCTACTCCAGAAGAGCCATTGGTTTTAGCTTATTTATTCCTTAGCTCCTTATCTATATGTTGTTAGTGTA
The DNA here is from genome assembly GCF_019279795.1 of Protopterus annectens. Classification (NCBI taxonomy): domain Eukaryota; kingdom Metazoa; phylum Chordata; order Ceratodontiformes; family Protopteridae; genus Protopterus; species Protopterus annectens. The sequence continues at coordinate 327,988,640 of NC_056751.1, read as the reverse complement.
GTTTCTAGCAATAGCACCAACATTCTGTAGACAGCTGTAAATGAAAATTCTAGCCCTAATTCTAGCATTCTGAATACAGGTGTAAACAAAAGTTCCAGTAATAACACTAGTTTTCTGCAGACATATTTAAACAAAACATGCAGTTTTACTTCATTGTCTATTAATCTCAAGAATCAAAGTCTTGCCTTATATAAAGCCAGATGGCTGCAGGACACATCCCAAGTCACTATGCTGTTGGCCTCCCTGTTGCAGTTAATATGGTAAATCCAGAGTAACTTTAAACTTTTCTAAAGCAAACTTCACCTTACTTAAGGCAGAGGTGGTAAGTTTCACAGCCCCCATGCTAAAGGATAACACTGCCCAAGATGCATAATCCTTTACAATTGCACTCTATGAGCATCTACAAGGATTCGTGGATGGTGCCATCCCTAGCAAAACCAAGACTCAAAGCCTAAGAGAAGGAAACCAGTCTGGTGGACCCCTGCCATAAACAGTATTATACAACAAAAGGAGGAAACTAGTTTAGAAGAAAAGCAAATCCCAAGAAGGAAAGACATCCCTGATCAGTATCAGTAAGAAACTAAGGTCCCTCATAAAATCATCCAAGGCTAACTTCAAAAGAAAAATAGCCAAGAATTCAAAAGATAACCACAAAGCCTTCTTTGGCTATGTCAAAAATCTAAGTGGCGACTCACAGATATGCTCTGAGCTAGTGCAAAATAGCACAAAATATACTGAACCTACTGATATTGCCAACATTCTGGCAGATAGATTCAGTGCAAACTTCACCTCCCTCTCTCCTTCAAAAGGGCCCACAACAATACCAGAAAAGTTCAGTGTCCCAGAAATCACAGAAGCACAGGTGAAAACAGCCCTTTCAAAAGCCAAAAACACAGTATCAATGGGGCCAGATGGTGTCCCAGGCTGTGTCTTGCATGAACTACAGAACAAACTAACCCCCCACCTAAACATGCAGTTCAACCTCAGCCTCTCCACAGGCTACATGCCCATAGAATGGCGCACAGCAACAGTTATTCTGCTCCACAAAAGAGGGCCCACAACTGACCCTGGTAACTATCGCCCCATAAGCCTGACTAGCCTGGTCTGCAAGGCTATGGAGCGCATCATCATGGAACTCATTAACAAAGATATTGAGAACCTCCAAACACTTGACCCGACCCAGTTCGGCTTTGTTAAGGGCAGATCATGCCTACTAAACCTGGTTGACTTCTTTGAGACAGTCATCAAGGCCATAGATGAGGGAAAGGTGGTTCACACAGCCTACCTTGATCTCACCAAGGTGTTTAACCCCATTCCTCACTCAGGTATTATAGAAAAACTCACCAGCCTGAACATAACCCCCTACATCACAAGATGGGTTGCCAACTGGCTTACAGACAGAACTCACACAGTAAGAATAGTGGGCTCCAGGTCCGACTCTAAACCAGTCACAAGTGGTGTCCCACAAGGCTCAGTTCTGGAAACCCTGCTGTTCGGCATCTACTTCTCAGAAGTACAGGCAAACACAGGAGGACTATGGCTAACCAAGTTCGCCGATGACTGCAAACTGGGAGCCATAATTAACTCTCCGGCTGACACAAACATCCTTCAAAAAGGCCTTACTGAGACAGACACCTGGTGTCAAAGTCATGGCCTAAAGCTAAATGCCAAAAAACGCATAGTCATCCCGTTTGGGAAAACAAAACACCCACAAATTACCACATAGGCGGCAGCCCCCTTAATACAGAAGAGGAAATAAGAGATCTGGGGACCCAGGTAGATAGTAATCTCTCCTTTGACAATCATATTTCCAAAGTAGTCAGGAAATCCTTCTATGTGGCCCATCTAATTACTAAGGGATTCGCATCTAGAAATAAAGAGGTTATAATGCCCCTCTACTTGTCACTCATGAGACCCATCATAGAGTACATTGCCCCATTTGGGATGTACCTCACAAGACACTTCTAACAGCTGGAAAGACCACAAAAGCACCTCACCAAGAGGATTACTGGCCTCAAACATATGTCCTATGCAGCCCGACTGTAAAAACTCCGGCTGTACTCAGTGGCATATCTCTTACTCAGAGGTGATCTCTGCTTGACTTACAAAGCCATGTCCAACTCAGAATTGATGGACATGCTCTACCTAAAGAAATCCAAGTCACTGCGAGCCACGTGCTCTAGTAAGCTAAACCTTACCACAACAATAAATAGAACATGCTGGAGGGATAGATTCTTGTCACAGAGACTCCCCATGCTTTGGAACAAAATTCCTAATTACATTAGGCAGAGCCCCTCACTAACACTCTTCAAGAGAAGCCCTGACAAGTGGATGGGTAACAGAAAATACACCCCTGAGATCACTTCATTGGCTCTGCTTGACAGAGGTTCAGTTAATTAATCAATAGGGTGGTGAAAGCTGACACACTCTGGCTAGGCTTATAAATGCCCTCGGGCAGATAGCCTAGTACCTACCTATGAACCTATAAGAAACAACAATTACTGCCTTTAGTGGCAACTGCTTTAAGTGCCCTGACCCTTCAAAGGCTAGCAATAAAATTTAGATATAGAGAAAATCATTTAAGCAAAATCTCTTCGGCTCATTGCAAATTTTTCCATATTGTTCATAGGTTCATAGGTTCATAGGTTCATAGGTTGGTACTAGGCTATCAACCCTAGGGCCTATACAAGCCTAGCCATAACAATTCCCTGATTATTTCTTCCCACACTATTTACTACCCTGGACCCCTGTCTAGCAGGGCAATTGACGTGATCCCCGGGGTGAATTTCCTTTCTCCCATCCAATCGTCAAGGTTCTTTTTGAAGAGGGCCAAAGAGGCACTCTGCTTTACATGTATGGGCAATCTATTCCAGAGTCTGGGGAGTCTGTGGGTCAGAAACCTATCCCTCCAGCAAGTTTTGGTTATTGTGATGACAAGGTTTAGATCCCTGGAGTGTGTGGATCTGAGGGATTGGGATTTCTTTAAGTGTAGCATGTCCAACAGCTCTGGGTTTGACATGGCCTTGTATGTTAAGCAGAGATCACCCCTGAGTAGATGATATGTGACAGAGTATAGCTGGCATTTTTTAAGGTGGTCAGCGTAGGGTATCTGCTTTAGGCCTGTGATTCTTTTAGTGAGGTATTTCTGCGGCCTTTCCAGTTGTTGCAGATGTCTTGAGAGGTACATACCAAAGAGGGTATTGTATTCTATAATGGGTCTAATGAGGGATGAGTACAGTGGGACAATGACCTCCTTTTTTCTGGATGAAAAGCCCTTAGTGATGAGTTGTGCCACATAAAAGGATTTCCTGACTGTTGTGGCGATGTGGTTATTGAAGGTGAGACCACTGTCCACCTGTGTCCCTAAGTCTCTTATCACACTTTCGGTGTTTAGTGTACTGCCACCTATATTGTAATTCATGGGTACATGTTTTTTCCCAAAGGGGATAACAGTACATTTCTTGGCATTGAGCTTGAGCCCATGGCTCTGGCATCAAGCATCTGTTTCTGTAAGGCCCTTTTGTAGAGTATCCACATCATTTGGGGATTCAATAATGGCTCCCAGTTTGCGGTCATCTATGAACTTTGTTAGCCAGAGTCCCTTAGTGTTGGCCTGTACTTCAGAGAAGTAGATGCCAAACAAGAGCAGTCCCAGGACTGAACCCTGATGTACTCCACTTGTCACTTGTGTGGAGCTGGATTTGAAGTCGGCTACTTTTACAGTGTGGATTCTGTCAATAAGCCAGTTAGCAACCCGTTGGGTGACGTAGGGATTAATGCCCAGCTTAGTAAGTTTATCTATGATTCCAGAGTGGGGGATGGTGTCAAAGGCCTTGGCAAGGTCTAGATAAGCTGTGTGGACCACCTTACCCTTGTCCATGGCTCTGGAGACCGATTCGATTAAGTCAATCAGTTTCAGGAGACAAGATTGGCCCGTCACGAACCCAAACTGGGTGGGGTCTAGTGTTTGAAGGTTGCCAATGTCTTTGTTTATAAGTTCCATGATAATACACTCCATGGCCTTGCAGATAAGGCTCATCAGACTGATGGGACAGGAGTTTCCGGGATCCAAGGTGGATCCCCCCTTGTGGAGTGGGATAACTGTAGCTCTGCGCCACCCAAAATATAGATACTTACAGGAATTCAGATAAAAATTTCTTGCCTATCTATCTAAGACACGCGAGTATCACTGCTTAAAAAAACATAACTAACCCTCAGATATCAGTCTTAAAATCTTTCTTTAAATTGTTTTGTGACACTCTGTTTTCTTTAAATTTAACATTGAACATAATAAAAATTGATGCATTTAGGTTGCTTTACTCCTTCTTGCAGCCATTTATCTTCAGAGGGTATTCAAAAATTATTACTATTACCTAGTAATCATCTAGTTATTTTATGACTATGTTTTTGAGTATGTTAACTAGATTTTCATTTAGTTTGATTACTAATGAACTACCTGTGTACTGTCAGTTTACAAATAAAGGTTTTGAGTTGCATTACTATTTACCAGTGTTTAATTCAAATGTGTATGTTAGGGCGGCTGTGGTGGTGCAGCAGTTAGTGTTGCTGCCTCACAGCAAGAGGTTCTCCGGTTTGATTCTCGGCTGGGGTGCCTTCTGTGCAGTGTCTGCATGTCCTCCCTGTGGTCGCGTAGGTTTCCTCCGGGTGCTCCGGTTTCCTCCCACATCCCAAAGACATGCAGTAGGTGGATTAGACACTCTGCACAGAAAAAAACAATCTGTCGTCACCACCCAAAGGTTTCTGTAGGCAAAATCCAATGAGAATAAAAACAAAAACTAAAGTAACAACCACGACTGATTGATCCAAGCTGTTGTACTCGAAGTTTGATTTATTCAATAAATAAAATGGATGAGCGCTATCGCGTAGCCAAATGTATACTTCTTCAGATCCTTAACAATTTAAAAATAATGCAAGTTTATATATACACATCATGTGACCATTAATACATTAATTAATAAATTATAAAATCAACTTCTAAAAGAGATAGTTACATATTATTTAACATTTTATTTAATAGAGCATGCATCCAACACTGGCTTAATATTGATGTTATTATTAAGTCCAGGTGTTAAATGAGCTCAAAGTCTTAAAATCCATCTCAGCTCAATTCTTTCTAAATAATTATTATTGTCTCCCCCTCTTAAATTCAACTTTACTTGTTGTAATATCCTAAAATTAAAACTATGTCCTGCCTGTTCCATTATGTTTCGCTAAAGCATTTTGTGTGTTCTTATTCCTAAAATCATATAAATGTTGATATATTCAGTCTCTTAATCATTTCAGAGTCTTTCCTGCATAAAAACTTTAGCAACAGTTGCAACTAACAAGATAAACTATATTAATACTATTACATGTGGCATAAAATCTTGGTTCAAATAAAAAATTTATACTTGGATGCTGGTATCTTTGTTCTTCATAGATTACTTCTCACATTTTACATTTCCCACATGGGAATGTACCTAAGCATTCATAATGTGTAACTACATCCTTACTCTTCTCTCCACATAATAGATGCTTTAGGTTTTTGTTATTCTTGTAGGAGAAACTAGGTGTTTCACCTACCCATTTATTAGTTTCTACATCCATAGTTAAAAGATGCCAATTTTTCTTTATTATGTCAGTCATTCTCCTATTATCATTTGTGTAGTTAGTTGACAGCTGACTGTGACAACAGTTAGCAATGAAGAGAACATAGTAATATGCACTCTATTAGATCTAGTACTATCTAATAATATTTTTATATATGAACAACAATTATATCTACAGCAATGGGGTGTAGCAATGGGAACCCCATGTGCAAATTCATACGCAAATCTAGCGGTGCATCACTAGGAAAAACAATATTAAAGAAGTCATGCTTTGAGCACAAATATAATTACATACAGATGTTTTGTAGATGATATTCTCATGTTTTGGGAAGGACAAGAAAAGTCCCTAAATGAGTATATAAAATATTTTGAATCAACATAATTTCTAAAGTTCACAGCCACTTATTCACATGAAATAGTGAACTATTTCGATGTAACAATATATAGATATGGACAGGGGAATGTCAATTCCAAATTCTATTGGAAAGAATGTTGGAGAAATAGCATATTAGATCACAGTAGTATGCATCTGGGACACATGTTCAACAATATAGCAGAAGGACAGATGAAAAGAATAAAAAGAATTTGCAATGTTCCACAAGACGAGGAACAAGAAGTAAAGAGATTAGAGAGGTTGTTATTGGCAAGAGGCTATAAAGAAATAGAACTAGAAAGGGCAAAAATGAAAATAGAACAAAGAAAATCAGAAAGAATTGTTCCAGTAGACAATAAAAATAGAAGTAGAAAGAACGAGAACAAGAAACAACAAGTTCGCTTTACAACTAACTATACAAATGATAATGGGAGAATGACTGCAATAATAAAGAAAAATTGGCATCTTTTAACTATGGATGAAGAAACTAAGAAATGGGTAGGTGAAACACCTAGTTTCTCCTACAAGAATAACAAAAACCTAAAGCGTCTATTATGTGGAGAGAAGAGTAAGGATGTAGTTACACATTATGAACGCTTAGGTACATTCCTATGTGGTAAATGTAAAATGTGAGAAGTAATCTATGAAGAACAAAGATACCAGCATCCAAGTATAAATTTTTTATTTGAACCAAGATTTTATGCCACATGTAATAGTATTAATATAGTTTATCTTGTTAGTTGCAACAGTTGCTAAAGTTTTTATGCAGGAAATACTATGAAACGATTAAGAGACAGAATATATCAACATTTATATGATATTAGGAATAAGAACACACAAAATGCTTTAGTGAAACATATAATGGAACAGGAAGGACAGAGTTTTAATTTTAGGATATTACAACAAGTAAAGTTGAACTTAAGAGGGGTAGACAATAATAATTATTTAGAAAGAATTGAGCTGCGATGGATTTTAAGACTTTGAGTTCATTTAACACCTGGACTTAATAATAACATCAATATTAAGCCAGTGTTGGATGCACACTCTATTAAATAAAATGTTAAATAATATGTAACTATCTCTTTTAGAAGTTGATTTTATAATTGATTAATTAATGGTCACATGATGTGTATATATAAACTTGCTTGCATTATTTTTAAATTATTAAGGATCTGAAGAAGCGTACATTTGGCTACGTGAAAGCGCTCATCCATTTTATTTATTGAATAAATCAAGCTTCGAGTACAACAGCTTGGATCAATCAGTTGTGGTGGTTACTTTAGTTTTTGTTTTTATTCTCATTGGATTAGACTCTCTAAATTGGCCCTAGGTGTGAGTGTGTGCATGTGTGTTTGCCTTCTGTGGAAGGTTGGGCGTCGAGCTGGCAACTCGGTATGTAAAACTCCACTGCCAATCATGAGCAGACAGATGATCCTCTGTGGCAACCCCTAACTGGGAAAAATCAAAAGAAGCAGAAGAATTCAAATGTGTATGTTGGAGGTGCAAACATATATATATATATATATATATATATATATATATATATATATATGTATATATATATATATATTCACTTCAGTAGCTCAAAATACTGAAATCTCGAATTTCAGTATCTCAAGCCAAGAAGTGGGATTCACAAAACAACGAAAATTAAAAACCACGAAATTCAAAACCTCGAATACCAGAAGTTTTGAATTTTGCGGTTTTACTACACACACACACACACACACACACACACACACACACACACACACACACACACACACACACACACACATGCACACACGCACGCACACACACACACACACACACAAACACACACACACACACACACACACACACACACACACACACACACACACACACACACACACACAATCACTCTACTACATGAAAGCAGGGGGACAAGCTCCCCTGCACCCCCCATGTAGGGTGCTGCACCCCCACACCCCCCTACTTAAATATTCTTACTCCGAGGTCACACTACATACAAACACACACAAAACACCACCACATAATCTACTTTCTTTTCGCACACACACATCACAGCAACAAAACACACCGACACACACACACACACACACACACACACACACACACACACACACACACACACACACACACACACACACACACACACACACACACACACACTTAACTGAATACATCACCATAGTGGAACTTTAGAAGCACAAAATTCAAAACCTCCAGTATTCGAGGTTTTGAATTTCGCACTTCTAAACTTTCACTATTGTGTGGATTTGGCTTCTTGGGCTCGAAATACTGAAATTTGAGATTAAAGTATTTTGAGCTTCTGAACGGAACCCATATATATATATATATATATATATATATATATATATATATATATATATATATATATATATATGTATGTATAAAACTGACTTTTATCAATGCATCTTTCTGTTGTCTTTCTCTGTATGTTGACCCACATTGTCGCTAAAATGTCTCCTTAGACCAATGCACCTCCACCATTTAATAATCAAAGAAGCAAACAAACAAATAAATAAACAAGCAAACAAACAGACAAGCAAACCAAATAGATAGATAAAAAAGAATTGGGTACCACAGTGTCTTAATGATAGGATCTCTGCCTCAGAATGCCAGGTTGTGGGACTCATTTCTCATGCTTGTTTATCTGTTTTGTTTTTCATGTTCTCACTGTGTATGTGCGTGTGTGTGTGTATTTTTTCCATGTTTTGTGTGTGTATCTGTGAGCCTGTGTCTTTGTGAGCATTTTCTTTCCATTAAGTCCAGTTTGTTTGCACATTCTAAAACATGATACTTGACTGTCTGCACTAAACCATCCATGTATTTGCTGTATTTACCCTTACTCTTGTGGCCTATGTTATGGACAAAAACTGTCTGAGAAGGAAGTTTTAAATTAGTTGGCTAACAAATAAACAGAATAAAATGAAATCAAAGCAAAACATAATAGGTAGTGGTAAACTGTGATGAAATATTGAAAATAGCTGGGGAAAAATGAAGAAAGCAACAAAATAATAACTATAGTAGTCAAAGACAGCATACAGTAAAACTGGTCTTGCAATTAAAAAAAATGAGGAGGACAAATGAATTAAGTAGTTACAGTACTGGAAGACTGAGTAACAGAGTAATGTGGGCTTCTTAACTAATACCTGGGTAACTGCACAAAGAAAGCAAGAAGACTGCAGAAGGGAAGGAAAATAAGTAAAAGAAAAGATCAAAGAAATAGGTTAGAAAGTTGAAAATGTACGTGACAAAAAGGGAAATATAAGAAAGTGGCATGTGGTGATATTGGAATTGTGAAAAAAATATTGTAAGTAATGATCATGTTACTGTAAGGGGAGGTAAAAATTTAAATAAGAAAAAGTAAAGGTGTAAGAAGGAAAAAATATTAATGCAGGCTCTTTCATGACTGCACAAAAAGAAAAGGCAATATGTAGTCAGAATCTTCAGAAACAAACTATCACACTTTTAACTTTCACAAACTGTGGTTTTCCCCAGCAGAAAAGCAAAACAGTAAGGCTAGAATAAAAATTAAATCAAGACTTTGTTTCCTTATAATTGAGTTTTGTAAGTATGATATATGAGCCCCAAAAATATTAATCATAACCAAAAAAAAAAAAAAAAAAAATCCAAAGCTAGACATTATTATACTAGTCATAAAAATAAGACCAGATGTAATACACATTCTATAAATCGTGTGTGTGTGTGTGTGTGTGTGTGTGTGTGTGTGTGTGTGTGTGTGTGTGTGTGTGTGTGTGTGCGTTTGTATGTATGTTTCATCTGTCATATCTAAAATACTATATTTTCCCTCATGTGTACAAAGCTATCATTTTCTGTAAGAACATTGTATTATTGCTTTGGGACTCATACATGGCTATCCATGCTATCCAATTGTACATCCCAAATAGATGGATGAAACAGACAAAACATTTCTGAAATATTACAGAAAATGGACTTTTTCATTTAATTGTGAAATAAATCACCTAATATGCACAATACACATGAACACATGACAGAGATATCCATCCATTTATCCACCCCCAACTCCCTATTCCCATTTTGCACATGTGGTCGCTGTATCACATCAACAGCAACCATCATCTAGTGCAAATGCTCATAAATCAGAAGACACTGACCTTATATATAATGCAATTTTTGAAGAAACTCTTTAGAGCTATGCAAGAACAAGACTGGGACCATTTTATTTATATATTCCTTCCGTTTTTTTGGACCCCCCTTCCACCAAAACGAATGTCTCCACCACGGCACCTTGTCATCCCACTCAGTCCTCAAAGATGCAGAGAGACAGCCTCAGTCTCAAGTCATGAAGATGATTCTTTCTCAGCATAGTTTAAAAAACAATCAGTTTATCCATCTTCCAGCAAATAAGGATTAGATGTTAGGGAGCAGGTTAGTGTGTGCTTCATGTGTCCTTCCACCCTGTCCTAAATATTCCTGGTGGATATCTTTAGTACTGGTTCTCTACAGAAGCTGTTTGGCCTCTGCCCACTCAGGATATTCTTTCAAGGCTTTGCAATGTGAGCCTCCATGCCAGACAAGGCTACATTCCGATGCGTCCCACTTTACCAGTCAGGACCAGTAGTGGAGAGAGACTAGCCAATACTCTCTACCGAGGATGGACAATCCAGCACTGTCTGCTCTTTTCCACCCTCCTCAATCAAACAATCTATCTTCTGCCCAAACCACTAACTACCACCAAGAACTAGTTTAGATATTGATGCTTATTTTGGGAATAACTGTTTTGGTGTATTAGCCAGCTAGAAGGGCATTATTGCCCATGCCTGGAATATTTGAATGTATGTATGCATGTATGTATGTATGTATGTATGTATGTATGCATGTTTGTAGTAAGTGACCTAGGACACAGCCAAGGCTTTATCCTTCAGACCCAAGTCTTTGTTTTCCATTCATTTAATGTTCTGACTGGCAGTTGTGCTACATTTAGTGTTATAGCAGTATGCAAGCTCTTCACAGCTATAGTTGATGCAAATGGGTTCCATTTGCAGTTTCCATTTTTAATGGCTGTTTTGGACAATCCAGGACAGAGAATTCTAGAAAATTAGTTCTATAGCGATTTTGTCCAAAGTATTAAGTGGTGCATTATGGCAGACGCAGTCTGAATTTACCTTCTTGTGTATTGTAATCACTGGCACATTATCTCAGGCATAGTTTAAATTTTAATTGAAATGTAATTTATTCAGTACTGCAACAGCCAACATAATTTTTTTTTCACAGTTTCTGTTTATTATGCAGTGTATTTACTCCAATGTTTTTAAATATACAACCTCAGAAACATACACATATGCACATACACAGCTGTTTAAATGTTTGACCTTAAGGCTTATCAACAGAACATAATTACTTTATATGTATTCAAATCAATAGTGAAGACATTTCTTTTAACATAAACAGTTCTACTTATTTCTTGTCGGTCTGTGTTAGGTAGTGCTTCATAATGCTATTAATGCAAAGATTTCACTGAAAGACAGCCAATAAGTGATACTCCATGTAATATAAGAAGATTGGGTCCATTTACCTTATACACCATTGATAACTGTGCTTAAGTGGTTCTCTTTTGATTATCTAAAACTTGCTTCTGTTGTCAGAGTACTCTTTTAACCGAGTGGCCTATTTGCTCAGCTGGAAACGTTGTATGTGAGCATAGGTTATCCTGATATGGATATCATTTTATGAAAAACGCCTGGGTATCTTTTCTACTCTACTTTGAGCTGTCTGTGTTGCAGTAGTTTGTACTGCTCCTCTTGATGTTCCCCTTTCCCTTCAAGGTGAATCCTAGAGTATTACTGTTCTATTCAAAGATATCATTATTAACATGTATGCACTGACAAACAGGTCTCAATATATTTTCATTTACTCCCCAATTCCAGTCAACAAAGCTTTGCATCAAGGGACTTCATCACTCTTATTTGGGTATAGCTGCTCCTTAATTCCAAAGAGCAATATTATGATAGTAAACATTTTTGGAGAGAACATAACAGTGGCATCCTAATAAAAGGAAATATCCCAAAGTTTTAAAGTTAGACACTGATTTTGAATGTGATGGTAAAAATACAGCAGTCCACAATAAACATTGTTCCAATGTTCCAGCTCTTCACATGCCAAGCCATTATCTCTGCTACCCCTTAATGGTTTTAATTATCACTTTTCTTTCTGACTTTGGCATCCTTATTGGTGTCAGGTTGGGTGGATAAACTGGGGGATATCAGCTATGGTTGGCAGCACTGGGAGAGAAGGGCTGTTTTAACTGCACTTCCCTCATTCTTGTCAGATGCTATATGGAATGTTTTGTGTCCTTTGATAATCATATAATCCTGTGTGGTTTTCAAGTCTGACATGATTGAGTTAATTTTTGTGATGTCCTTTACATCACCTCTTCCTGGATTTAGGTATGCGATCTCTAAAGTCCATATGCTTCTACTGGATATGCCATCATGTTAGGTTACATTTATTTTTTTATCCTTCTGATTGGTCGTCTTAATCTAGACCATCCCACAGAAGCCAGAATATATGAGATATGTTTACTATAAAGCTTGCTGTCATATAATTTATTTAAATTACTGAACTGAATGTTAGGACTTCAAAATTACATTATTTTGAACTCACTAATTTCTGAAAGTAAATAAACACCTGCTCATAGATCCTAGTAGATTGCATTCTCTTTCAGTGGTACCTTTTTATTCTAATGTGCTATACATTTTCAGTTGTTAAAATAAACCACAGACCAAAGGATAATTCAATGCTAAATTAACAGGATACATCTTTTTGTTTCTCATCCTAAATCTGATTGTTTCTACTAGACCTCCATTTAGTTGGCAACATTTATGTTCAGATATCTTAAGGTGAATTTCCATCTCTGTAATAGTGTTCAGAATCAGAACAATAAATACAGGTATTTTTTGCCTTGCTAAGTCTGATTAATTAGCATTGGTGTTATAAAATTAAATCGCATTTCTAAAGAGGCTCACATGCATTTCGCAGAGGCCTTAATCCTATGTTTAAGTTTAACCTTCTTGAGTTAACCAGAATGGAATTCCTGTGTTTCCAGCAGAATATACAGTGACAACCCCAATTTGCATTTGTAATTTTTACTGCTTGAAAGAAAATTACTAGGAAATGGCAAGTTTGCTTTTGTGCAAATATACTAAGATGTGAAAAGTATGTTTTTGTGCAAATATACTAAGATGAAAAGTATGTTTTTGTGCAAATATACTAAGATGAAAAGTATGTTTTTGTGCAAATATACTAAGATGAAAAGTATGTTTTTGTGCAAATATACTAAGATGAAAAGTATGTTTTTGCCTGCCAGCAGTACAGCCTGCCACAACCTGAGCTGATAGCATGTCTTATAAACTACAGTAACGAAATGTGAAAGAATTTGTAATGCCCACTTCACGCCTGCTTAAATCAAGCAGCCTCTACTTACTTACTTAATCTAAGGTCCCTTCAAAATAAAAATATAAATAAATGCACAACACTTGCAGGTTAGCAATAAATATGGTCATATGAATATCATGTAACACATTACAAACTCGTAGTAAAGCAATTACAATGCCACTTACGGTATGTAAATGCTCAGCCACTGTGCAAGTGCAAAGCTCCTTTACCCAACAAAACTATTACAACAATGTTGTATAAATAGATATTTATTCTTTCAAACACGCAGAAAGGCATTCAGGACTTGCAGTTCCGATCTATAGGATGGTAATGAATCACGTATCATGAAAATGGTGTCCAGGAGGTACACCAATACCTCTTCCACATCATTATGCAATTTTGTGGTTAGGTATTATAGCAATCTCAGTCCATTAGCATTTGTTAGCACTCATGCTGTACTATAAATATCCATAATAATACAGTCTACTCCTTTGAGCCAGTAAATGTGTTCATTTGAAAAGATAACAGCATTATCTGTATTTTTGCTTTTGTACATAATCTGACTTTGATGTTTACATATACAAAAGCCATGTAAGGAAATTCTAGTCTGATCTAATCTAATCCAATCAATATAATCTAAGATTTAGGAAGTATCAATTTATTTTCAACATAAGACAGACACACTAATTATCCTATAATCCTCAAAACTAAGATTAGTTAGAAAATATTTATGAAAATGTCAGTGATGGAGACAATAGCTATTGCAGATATTTGTTCAAAATTTTGTTAAAGGCTTTATCAAAGTCAGATAACAGGATGCAGTGAACCAACAAATTTATTTAACTAATGCCAGCAGTTTCAGGTAAGTTTTAACAGTACAGCTTATCTTAACTTTCTGACATGATAACATGACATGAATTGAACAACTCATCCCACAGACAATTCTCAGCATCCCAAAGGTTTACAAACTGTACACAGTGCATTCTTTAACACAACACATGGAGTTTGCTCTTTATCTCCATTTCACAATTTCAACAATATGTTTCAAGCACTAAATGGACAGTGGAACTCATTCAGATGTTACAAATGTTATAATTTCAGCCTCTCACTGTCTGAAATCTAGACATCTCCAGCTAAATAACTTAATATAGAGTCACATTATAGATTGCTTATAATGGCACCTTAACCCATAATGCAAAAATACTGTCCAGCCCTTCAAATAGGGTCTACCTTAGATCGCCGAAAACTTAAAATCTCGAGCGCTCACATGAGCGAAAATGCAGATATTCAATATTCATTTTTTTGGATCATAGTACAGTGGAGATCGAGATATTTGCCCTTTCCTCACTGTAGTGCGATCTTGGAGTTGGAATATATATTTAGCAGGGGGTGTGGGGGGGCACAGCCACCCACAATAGCGATTTCGAGTATCTGCATATTTGCTCACATGAGTGCTCGAGACGTTATGTTTTCAGCTATATAATATAGACCCTTCAAATATACATACTTCACATATTAAAATACTTCTGAGGTGAACTTATCAGCTGATGTACCCTTTCACCAATAAGATTAAAGAACTAAATATTTGTTATCCTGTATTTGCTGTTTAAATTCTAACTTTCAGCTTTGCAGATGTCTCGTTCCACTCAGTTTTCTCATGCCTATCTTCTCATTATTGATTATTGACCGATCGCATCCCGTGTTCCACTTCTATGATGTAATCTAAGTTGTTACTCACCAGTGCTGTTACTTGTCCCTTGTAATTACAGTATTATTACTAATGCCACATGTTTATTATATCCCATTGTTTCATAACCTCTCTGGTATAAATCGGCATCTAAGACTATTGAATCATAAAAATAATGCGGTCTCTATTTAAGTATTCCTGTTGGACATGTTCTTAAAAACATTTTATTAGTGATATAATTTCTGAAAACAGGAGAAAACTGGAAGTCCTTTTTATTACTTTTCTTTTGCTTTGAGTTATGTCTTGTTTTATTCTGTTGTTATATTGCTATGCATGCTTAGCTGTCTTGTATGTTTTGAGCATGTCTACCTACTGTTTGTTGTAAATAGTTTAAGCGCTGTGGATACATCTCAATACACAAAGGGCTCATGAATAAAGCAACAAATATGGCAGACTGCTATTGGAAGGGTTTATTCTACAAAACTGTTAGATATTTCCCCAATATACAGAACTTCATCAGTTAGTCATAAATAAATAAATAAATGCACAATTATGAAAATTTCTTATGGCATAGAACATTAAAGAATGTTACTCACATTTTTTTTGTAAATATATTACGCTTTTGTAAGGCATGGTTATTTTATATAAGAAGTCCACGTGGATTATAACATCACAGTGCTGCCTTCAAAACTAATTACCTGTGCCACATTTGTTTTGTATCTCATTGTAATCTGTTACCTTTTCAGTCTTGTTTTAGAAGCAAACATGAATTATTCTTTTTTCTGATTTTAACTTTTTCAGACAGGTAATTTATTTATTAGTGAACTCTTAAATCCTAACTTGCCAAAAGATCTGGAAAGTGCAGAATACATAAATGATTCTTTCAGTAGAGAGAAAGATTTATACAAAATCAACAATGTGAAACCTAGTTCTAACAGGGGTATCATAAAGACTTAGCTCTTGAAGGTACATGCACTGTAATAGTTTCAGGAAGTTGAGAAAGCACTGTTTTATGTTTCTGCTCAAGGCAGAATAATAAAACAATACCTTACGATTCTAATATACTGCATGAGTCATAATTTTTGTGAATCACTGAAGTTAATGTTTGGTTCATTTTATCCTCAGAGTTTTCTGTCATCATGATGAAGCATGTAATAATTAACAACACATCAAAATCTTAAAACAGCCTTGACAGTATTCTCTGTTAAATAATGGATTTTTTCAAGTTGTTTATTTAATAAAATAATAATAATTGCTTCTGACAAACAGCTGGGATTTTCAAATAACGCATTCAGGAAAATGAAGACTAAATGCAGTATCTCATTTTCATATCAATAATATGCTTTTAAAGTAAAGAGAAGAGCTGAAATGCAATGCAACCATTTATGAACCACAATGAGTGAACAAAGATATTATGCTGAATATTCACACTTCACCTAGTAGCCTGCAAGTCTGTAGTTTACTGAGTGTGAAAAAACAAAATCACCACATAAACGTCTATGTGTATACTACGCTAACAACCACCAGGGCTTTTAAAAGCCTAGCAGTGCAACCCACTGTTTCTTTATTTATCATGGGATATGTTAGCTAGGAAGTTTCTAGAGGTTATGTGGGGAAAGTATGCTAGTTTGGGCATTACTTTGTACCTCTATCAGAGACACAGGGACAAGACCTGGGTTGAACTTCTGATTTCTCATCCATAGGTCAAGGTTTAGCTTAAATAAGGTTAGGTATGGACTCTGCCTCACATGGATGGAGAAACTGTTCCAGAGTATGGGGATATCCTCAGAGAAACATATTTGTCTTGTCACCATATTTTATTTATGTCACAAGCAACATTTAAATCCTTGGATTTAGTGGTTCTGAAGCTGTTCATTTTTCAGATGTGCAAAAATTGCATCAGAGCTGGATCTAAGGATGCCTTGTATGCCAGGCATAGATTGCCTTTCAGTAACCTGTAGGAGACAGAATATAGAGATAGGGCTTTAAGGCAATCTGTATAGGACAATGTGTTTATACCTTGGATTCTTCTGGTCAGGAATCTTTGTGAGCATTCCAACTGTTGCATATATCTGGCCAGATACATGCTGAAGGGGATATTACACTCAATGATGGGTCTGATAAGGGCAAATAAAGTGGCACTATAATTTCCTTGGACCTGGATGCTATGCTCATGGTTATAAGCTGGATAACATAAAATGATTTTCTCAGTACCCTGGCCACATGTTGGATAAAGGACAGATTACTGCCTACATATGTTCCCAGATCCCTGACTACAGGGTCAAATCTTATGCATATGTATATATTTGTGTGTGTGTGTGTGTGTGTGTGTGTGTGTGTGTGTGTGTGTGTGTGTGTGTGTGTGTGTGTGTGTGTGTGTGTGTGTGTGTGTGTGTGTGTGTGTATATACATGTGTGCAAGTGCGTGTGTGCGTGTGTGTGTGTGTGTGTGTGTGTGTGTGTGTGTGTGTGTGTGTGTGTAATTGTATATTTGCATGTATGATACTTCAGTGTTAACTATTTTGTTTATCTCAAATTAATGAAGTATCCCTTTACAAAATGTTCACCATAACCCAATGAACTTTACAGAGGGATGGATCACTGACTGTCATAACTATAATACATGCAACATTACTTCAAATAGAATGTTCAGTCACTGGAGCAGCTAGTTGCAAAGCAGATTGGAAAATGTGTAGCAAACTGCTTGCTTACCAACGTGGAGGTAATTTGACATCTTTATTGCCTTTCACTTTGTGTGATTCCTGGTAGATTTGTTTCTTTGTGGGTACAAGATTGGAGGACAGAAAACAGATGAGAAAATGTTTGTTTATCAAGAGTGTGTCTAATCCAGCCAGAATAACAGACTTGCTCTGCCACTTGGACTACAAGCATTGTGGCTTTGTTACAGGCCATGATAAGACCATGGAATGAAGGGTCAAAGCATATGAAAAAGTCAAGTTCATGTTCACATTTTAAAAGTAGTTTGCTCTTTGAAGTTAAATGACATTGTCCGTCTGTATCTTTACAGCCCAAAAAGTGAAGACCACCTCATGTTTATTTCATGACAATCGTCAGCAGAACACCTTTTCCCATCTTTCACACATTCACAGACACACACACATATCATCTGTACATGGGAAAATTCTTGCTCCAGTTCTTTTTAAAAGTAAATAGTTCAAAATCATCTTATCTACAGTTTTTGAGATTCATAGCATGACTGGTATTAGCCAGAAGTCATTAGTTGAACGTATCCTTTAATAATTATATAATTGTATAACTACCCTGTCCCTTTCTCTCTCTCTCTATCTTCATATCTATATGAATATATAGTGAGAAAAAGATAATATGTGCAATGTCTGAATGTATGCGTGTGTGTGTACCCATGTGCATTGTGTGTGTGTGTCTGTGTGTGTGTGTGTGTGTGTGTGTGTGTGTGTGTGTGTGTGTGTGTATATATATGTTTAAGAGTGTGTGTGTGTGTGTGTGTGTGTGTGTGTATATATGTATATATATGTTTAAGAGTGTGTGTGTGTGTGTGTGTGTGTGTGTGTCTATGAGTGAATGTAGGCACATTAGCCTCTAATACACTCACCCACTTGAGTCAGTGTTTTCCAAGATTTCTAGATCCCCTTTCATTCATGACCCAGACACAAGGCAGAGTAAGATGTACTCTATAACTGCACTGAATTATCACCTCTGAATTTCTAGTTTTTTTTCTGGCATACTGTTACAATGTGCCTCGAGCTTTTTTCATTCTGTAAGTAGGGTTATTTATAGTACTAACAGTACTAACAGCACCAAGAAGAATATGCATACAGTGCTGTTGCTGTAGAAAGGTCCTTGGTATAATTTTATTTATTTATTTATTTATTTACATTTGTTGACCGGGAGTGTCCGACTGGACGTAGGTCCATTTTCAGCAGAGGCCCGGGGTGAAAAGCTCCACAGTTAAAATAAACAGACAGTAGTTACATTGGATTACATAGCGATTAACAATTTAACATAGCAATTACTTACAACATATTTACAGATGAAGAACATAGTACATCAGTAGACAACTAGAATCTTTATCTGTGAAGTACATAACAGACATTAACAAATGTTACAATAAGAAGTTCCTGCTGTATAATAAGTACTAGGCTTATGAGCATCTGAGCTTGCTATAATCAAGGTAGTTAGTGGAGTGGAAAGAAAGGTAGTGGTTGGATGGGCTGGGTGATATTAGAGTGGGAGTTGCAAGGGGATAGCCAGCATGTTTTTAGGTGCGCTTTTAGTAAAGTTTTGAAGTGGGTGCATGATGGTATGGAGGTAATTGTGGGTGGGAGGGAGTTTCATAATTTGGCTATGGTGCAAGAGAATAGTGCTTCACCAGCAGAGTTATTGGCTTTAGTGATCTGGAAGTGATTTTTGTTGCTGGATCTTAGTGAACCGATGGTGCAATAAGGTTGGAGTAGATTCTGGAGGGATGGGACATTTAGTGGATGGTTTACTAGTTTGTGGGCGAGTGAGAGTTGATACCACTGAAGAAGTTGAGGGAGTTCAAGCCAGCCCAGTTCAGCAAGTGAGAGACAGTGGTGACTACGGTGGGATGCCCCTGTGGCGAATTTGGCGATTTTGTTGTAGCACGTCTCTAGCTTGTTTAGATCGCATTGCCTTAGGTTGGTATATATTGGAGAGGCATAAAGAAGTAGGGTGGAGATAAGGTGGGAATTTGCTATTGAAATCTTTGCTGCTTTGGGAGAAGTTGCTTATTTCTGTATAATGCTCCTAGTTTTTTGTGGACTTTTTTATAGTCATGGATATGTGAATGTCATATTTTAGTTTATTGTCTATTTCCACTCCTAGCAATTTGGTGTGTTCAGTTGGGTATATAGTGGTGTTGTCTTTTGCTGTAATGTTAAAGTGAGAGTTGTTCTGAGTACGTTTGGTGGGTTGGAAGATGAGTAGTTTAGTTTTGTTTGGGTTGAGTATTAATTGGGCATCGGATAACCAAGTTTCAACAGAGGAAAAGGCTTCCTGTGTGACTTTTTACAGTTTGGGTAGGGACTGGGCTGAGCAGATGATGGTTGAGTCATCTGCGTATTGTATGAGTGTGCCATGTTTGGTGGCAGAGGCTAGATTATTGGTGTAAACAGAGAAGAGTAGGGGTCCAAGGATGGATCCTTGGCGAATCCCTATGGAGACAGGTAGTTGGGGAGATATGTCATTCTGCCATACAACGGATTGTTGGCAGTCAGACAGGTAACTCTGAAACCAGTTGGTGACTGTTTGAGAGAAGGATAGGTTATTGAGGACAGAGATAAGTTGTTTGTGTAGGACCATGTCAAATGCTTTAGATAGGTCAAGGAAAGTAGCAGAGGAGAGATAGCCATTGTTTTTATGCTGAAGGATAGTGTTAGTAAAGGAGAGTAAGGCAGTGGTGGTGCTATGGTTTGGTCGGAAACCATGCTGAGTATTGTAAAGGAGGTTGTTAGTAAGGAGGTAGTCTGAGACCTGAGAGTGTATGCATCTCTCTAGTATTTTGGAGAGTCGAGAGAGAATAGCTATGGGGCGGTAATTGGTTAGTTCTGTGGAGGTCTGCCTTTGTGGAGGGGAATTATATGTGATACTTTCCACAGTGTGGGAATGTAACTTTCTGACAGAGATCGGTTAATCAAGATGGATACTGGGTAGGCCAGAGCATCAGCTGCGATTTGTAGGTATTCACTTGGGAGGTTGTCTGCTGCTAATTTGGTGGGTTTAAGTTTAGTTAAGAGTTTTTTTATGTTGGAGGTAGGTACAGCAGAAAAAGAGAAGGCAGTGGGGAGATTACTAGTTGAAGGTGTGGGTTGGAGGGGAGGGGGGTTGTGTTGTTTAGCTAGTGATAGTATGGTTTGTGTGAAGTGTGTGTTGAATGAGGTAGCAATATTTTCTGAGGAGTGAAGAATGTTAGGAGGAGGGGTACTGACTTTACCTGGGTGGAGGATGGAGTTTATGGAGGACCAGAATTGTTTGGGGCTGTGTTGTGAGGAGTCTAGGGCAGACTGGTAGTATTGGAATTTGTCCTGTTTTATTAGCTTTTTGACTCTATTGCGTAGTTCTAGGAATTTCTGTCTAGTCGAGGGGGTTTTGGTTTTGCGCCAGTGCTCCCAGGCTTTATTCCTGTTTTTCATTTCTGACTTAGTGGTTTTCTGTAGCCATGGGGAGGGCTGTAGCCATGGGGAGGGTTGTGCTTTGGTTCTGGAAAGTCTTATGGGGGCATGGTATCAAGGATGCTCAGAAAGGTTGTATTAAAAAATTCAACTGCGTCATTAAGACTGAGGTACTTTATAAGATGATACACTGACAAAATAACTGTTGAACTCCACAAATCCACACACAAGCGAGCAGGAACGCAATCAGAGACAACTTTATAAAAAGAGCTGGTTTTAATAAATCCAAGTAAAATATTAGCGCTTTCGGCCAAACCAATGTTTAGCCTTCATCAGACAAACAGCGGAATATTTGATGTCAAAACCTAATATAATATAATAAAACCAATCAGGAAAAAGTGCATTCATCAATTAAATGTTGCCATAGTGACCTTAAAGCAGAATAACACATAGATGGTGTAAAACTTAGATAAAGTCACTTTGATCAAGTGCTAAGTGAATAATAAAACTTGAAAATGTTAAATCTCACATGTCAAGAGATAAAAAATGGCAAATAAAAAATAAAAAATACAAAATACATAGAATACTCATCACTTATTATTTGTTTGTGAACAAGTTATATGAATGCACTTTTTTCCGATTGGTTTTATTATATTATATTAGGTTTTGACATCAAATATTCCGCTGTTTGTCTGATGAAGGCTAAACATTGGTTTGGCCGAAAGCGCTAATATTTTACTTGGATTTATTAAAACCAGCTCTTTTTATAAAGTTGTCTCTGATTGCGTTCCTGCTTACTTTATAAGATGCCATTTACATTCTTTGAGAGATGAGATGAATGTGAGTGGGTTAAAGTTTAGTTTTTACGTATTTGACGGTAGATGACAGGTTTAGCTTGGCATAGGTATTTTATGAGTAGGAATGTTGGGGAGTGATCACTGAGGCTATCTGATAAGCAGCCTGTTATATATGACTGGGGGCTCTTACTGACTAGTATCCAGTCCAGGGTAGTGTGCTTGCTGGAGTTTTTATTTATCCTGGAAGGTGACTGGACTAGTTGGGTGAAGCCATGAAAGTTTTACATGATGGGTTGGATGGTTGCCAGAACAGAATTGCCAGTCAATATTGAAATCACCTAAAATGATAGTTTCTTGGGGGAGATGGTGAGTAGACCAGCTGAGGAGGTTTTCTAGTGGAGGGATGTTTTGGTCAGGTGGTAAGTAACATCCAATTATGTTGATGGTTTTGTTTTGGTTTCTTTTGAGGTTGGTATATATTATTTCTTCATTGCCTATTTGTGGAGCTGATGATTTTAAGATCTGGATGTTTAGATGCTGTTTAAATATTATAGCTACACCCCCCCTTCTTGTTTAGCCGGTCTACTCTTAGTATGCCGTAACCTGTAGGGAGTATTTGCTCACTGGTAATGTGAGGTTTTAGCCAGGTTTCTGTCAGGATGACTATATCTGGGGAGTACAAGTCTATGGTGGCATGGAGTTCATGGACTTTTTTGGATATACTTCTAATATTTAGGCTTAGTAGAAGGAAGTCACTTGGCTTTCTATTGGCTGTAATATGGGAGAAGTTGTGGTTTCTAGTCTGATTATGAGGATTGGGGTTGGAGATGGTAGGGTCAGGGTTGGGGTGGATGTCTCCACTTGGGGCTAGTTTTGATATGCATGAGCTTATTAGTTTTCTCAGTTTTTGAATGTGTTTGTTTATAAGGGAAACAGGGAAACAGACTGAATAATTTACTGGTATATCTTATCGATTCATTTTGCAGATAAATGTTTAAGTCGGCTGATTTGACAGGTGTGATGGTGATGTGATGTACAAGAATGTCTTCTGATTATTTCAATAATCTAGTGATTAGTGTGTGTGTGTGTGTGTGTGTGTGTGTGTGTGTGTGTGTGTGTGTGTGTGTGTGTGTGTGTGTGTGTGTGTGTGTGATAATGTGCATGTATGAATGTGAATGACAATTGCTCTGCTAACAGTTGTACTTGTGATTGTGGATTAGGTATGACAGAATAATGCCTGTTGAAGCTCTATATGTGATGTAAAAGTCACCTCACAGTAGCCTGTATGAGGTCACCTCTCAGTAGCCACTATGATAGTGTGAAGAGGATCAAGGCATTGAGATGCTCTGCATAGATTTTACAGTTTATGCCCTTGAATTTTAATAAGAAAGTGTTATAGCCATTCCACTTGTGACAAGTGCGTGGACATGTATAAACCAAAAGGAACACTGTATTCAAAATATTGTTCTGAAACCACACAAAAGACCAGTGAAAACAACTCTACTTTCCAAATTAAGAATTTAATAAAAACCTTTAAGTTGTCTCTCCTCTCCTAGCCCCTCGGCTACAAGCCTTTACAGAGTAAAAAATTGAAGTTCACTCACACAGTCCTTTTATACAGCTGCCATATCAATTAACAATTCATTACATAATATTGGCTTAATGAGTGAAACGTACAGTGGAATGATTACATCTTTGGATCTAGATGTGATACCTTTAGATATAGGGTGTGCAATGAAAAAGGACTTCCTCACAACAGTGGATATGTGGTGCTCAAAGGAGAGTTCATTGCTGACATAGGTTTTCAGATCCCTAGCTAAAGAAAACATTTTCTGATGTATGCTGTCAATGTGATAGTTACAAAGGGAGTCATGCTTGCTGTAGGATACAGTTTATTTATAAGTATCTGTGCATTTTTGTATATATTTTTGTTTATTTATTTCAGTTTCTTAACTGTGTTAAAGTGCTGATCACCACAGACCATTTTCAGGTTCACTTGATAAAAAAAGATTGATTTGAACAGAGACAAAAATATAACAATAACAGAAGGTAAGAAACACATACATGATATAATAATAGCATAGAAGTTTCATTTTCATTGAACTAAACTATTTCTAACATTAACAGGTAAGAAGGAAGGGAGTTAGAGAAAAAGAGTGTTTGATGCTAGGAGAAGAGAGGAGTAGGTAATAAAAGGATAGGGGATAGGAGAAAGGAGAAGACATGAGAGATGAATGATGGTGAAGTTATTGGACTTGCAGAACTCCCATTCCTATAACATTCTTTTCTTAGGACAAAAGATGTGATAAATATTCTGGACCCAGAAAAAGGTTTTGTAACTTTTTACTTTTGTTAATTTTATGTGATGAGGGAAACTTAGTTGAGGCTCAAACCAGATTCCTAGGTATTATAAGTGGTCAGTAATCTCATCTGGATTAAGGTTCTGGAGGATTTATCATTCTGGGGCATGGGACATTGACTTGAGTTTTGTTCTGGTGTGAAAGATTGTGGATCTTATGCATATTTCAGTTTCAGAAGAAAGTTTACACTCTGAAGCCACATGGCGTTGAGAATTAGATAGGTCTCTAATTCTAACCTTATGGAGAAGTATGAGAAACTAGACTTAGATATTGCAGTGTTATCAATATTCAAGATAATAGTGAATGAAAGAGATCTGTAGGGCTTCTAGTAAAGAAATTAAGAAAAAGCAACGTATAGCACATATCCTTGGGCTATTCTCTTGAGCAGGATGGCTGTGCAGTACACGTATAGACCGGTTTTGACTTTGAAAGCCTTACAAGAAAGGATGTCTTAAAACCAAGACTCTCCTCTGAACTAATTTTGTTAGAGATGCATTTAAGAGGAGATTTTAATATATGAGGTTGAGGGCTTTTGTTGTATCTATAAAGCGGTACCTGTTCTGCATTGCTTTTTGGTGTTTTAATAACATTTGTGAAATGAGGTGCATTCATACCTTGCAACTGTACATATTTTTGCAGAATGTCCAGATTTTTTAATCTTATTTTTGGTCCGTTTTTCATAAAATTGTGGTCTTCTGGCAAATTAGTGGCAAATCATTCAATACTTGAAGTTAAAAACTAATGACAGGCATTTGAGTTTCAGACTTCATACCCTTCAGAAAATTCATGCTAATGTAAAGCTTACTATTCTACCAACTTTCTAAGTTTGGAAGAGCAATATTTAAAAATTGTCTCTATTTTTGGGCCTTTGTCTCACTTTTATTAATAGCTTTGTCCAGATTTTTTGCTGTAAAAAATTGAGAGGTATGTGTGCATTGGTACACACAAAAGTCCTAATAGGGAGAAGAAGTGGCAGATTAGATCTTCTTTGATCTGAATATGTTTGATATTAGAATGGCTGTTGGGTAGCAGTCTTCACTCTAAGCAATAATTAAGTTTTGACTTGTTACTCACATGCTGATGGAGTTAGTAACCTAGCAAGTCTCTAGCACATTGTTAGTTTGTGGAATGCTTTTGCTAGGATATAATTAGCAAGAGCACTAAAGGCAAGAGCCGGATCAGGTTAGACTGCTAGATATTTACATGAAGTAATTGTTTCAGCATTGTGTCGTATTAGTCTTAAATGCAAGTCTAGCTGCACTTTTATTTATTTATTTATTTTTTTACATTTTATTGGTTTCAGACAGCACTTTCATATTATAATGCGAAGGTCAGTTGACCCACACCAATACTAATATCAAAAAGCTTTTAAACTTATTTAACATTTTTTGACTGGGAAAGTCTGACTAAGACAGAGCCTATTTTCAGCTGAGGCCCAGGAGAAATGCTCCAGATGCATGTCTTTGGAATGTGGGAGGAAACCGGAGTACCCACAAGTATGGAGGACATGCAGACTTTGCACAGAAGGTACCCCAGCTGAGAATTGAACTGGAGACCCTCTTGCTGTGAGGTGACAACATTAGATGTTGCACCACTGCCCACCTGATAGCTTTTAAGATAACTAATTAATTTGCAAAAGAGGTGGCTCTAAGTTAGACAGGGCAGCCTGCATGAGTACTGATGACTGGTGTAAAGTACAGGGTTTCCAGTACCGAGGCTTGGGGTATGCAGTTAGTTGGCATTCCTTACCTAAAGAAGAATTTTGGTTACTCTGAATAAGAATTAGATTCAACTCCATTTTAATGTTGTATGGGATATCATACAATGTGCAGATGATGTACCAAAATATTTAGTAAAAGAAAGTGGCTGAATCCACACTGGTCAGTCCTTTTTTTTTTTTTTTTTTTTTTGTGAGTGTCTGAATAGAGTATCATCAGTGAGTACTTCACTGCTCCATTGCTTGTGTTGTTCTATATCTGTCTGGTCACTAATCAGAGACCCTTGTCTAAAGTTAAGTAGCTTGTGGTTTATTATGTCATGTTAGTGTTTGTCAGTAAGGAGTTGGCTCTGTATGCCTCATTAATGCTTTTGGTAGAAATGTCCTTGAAATATTACATAGGTTTTGTCAGAGCATGTCCATAATGAATATCTACCACAAAAAACAAATTGCTCAACTAAGTCATTTCAAATTTCACTACTATTTTTTATCATACTAGATTGTAAACTAATCCAGCAAAAAAAAAAACAAGTTCCATTGGGGATAAAAAATCTTGTGTGCAGCTAACAGCCATACTGAGCATTTTTAATTATTTTAAGGCATGCATCAAGATCAGGATGTGGGATTTTATGAAAAAAAAATATGCTTGTAGCTTTGAATTATGTCAGGAGGGTGACCATTTTTACTTGTAAATCACTTTACAAGTCCATACAATTCAACTTAGAAGTACCTGAACCTGCATTTTAAGTTAACAACCAGCTCCAATTATTCATCTTGTAAGTCTGCAGTGGCATACACTTTTTAGAATTGCATTATTTATTTATTTAGTTGTGTGTCCTGCAGTAGACCATCAGTTGCCATCAGTGCCTATATCTGCAAAGACCACTATATAATATATAGATGATGTTCAGAAACAGTTTTTTAGGGAATTCCATTACCTTTGTATAGTGTAGTCCAACTCAGCACAAGCATGTTGTATGGTTCAGACAGTACCAGAATATGCCCGAGCCCCATATGCCATCCTTATATCAGCCATAACACTGCATGACTGCAGGAAAACCTCTGACATGTATGCATCACTATGGTAACAACCACAGTGGTGGTGTGCTATGAATATTTAAAAAGTAAGACATAAGTCTTACTCTGTGTAAAACAGAAGTAATGCACACAAAATAGTACTGGTCATGCTTTCAGTCCCTGCCCAATCTGATCTGATCCTTCTGTTCCTGTCTCTGAACACCTTCACCTGTAAGAACTGCAGGCGTTTAGGCTTTCCACTACTTAATACATTCAGCCCCAGTATCATAATAAAAATGGCACTTCTCCTAAGCCATGAAGGCTCAATCACTTGAATGGGCCACATTGTTACCTTGACGTATTGCTTTGGTGCTCAGTGCCAATGTAAAATTTCAAGTTGCCACATCATGGCATGCCTAACAATATTTTCTGTACTGAACTTAAGGCCTGTTAGCCTATGCAGCTCAGGGATCCCTTTTTTAACTTGTCTTGCACTTTGATGCAATGAAACCAGCTGGAGTAGCATGTACCAAGTGTAATATGATTTATATTTTATCCATGGAACTGATGCCTGTCAGCTAAGACCAAGAGTTTATAGCTAAAATGTGTGGTTATTAATAATGGGACTGATAGTATATTTTTAGGGTTCTACCTCAGTTAGACGACATGCCGGAACATCGACACGGAAATCGCGAGCCCCAGAAGATCGACAGTTCAGAAGACCGACGCGACGGGCCCCAGAAGATCGACAGTTCAGAAGACCGACCCGACGGATAAAAGCACCGACGCCGAGGATGCCGACATGGGAAAAGGCTGTGTAAGTATGCGGTAGTGACGGATGTTAGGGTGCGAGTAAGGTAAGTGTGGATATTGACGGTCTGTGGGGATAGGGGTGGGTTAAGTGAGTTAGGGTTAGGGAGAGGGTCAGGTAAGTGTGCGGTAGTGACTGTGTTTGGGTTAGGGGCGGGATAAGTGAGTTAGGGTTAGGGAGCGGGTCAGGTAAGTGTGCGGTAGTGATTGTGTTTGGGTTAGGGGCGGATAAGTGAGTTAGGGTTAGGGAGCGGGTCAGGTAAGTGTGCGGTGGTGACGGACCTTAGGGTTAGGGTTAGGGTTGTAGGTAGTTGTGTATGTGAGGTTTAGTGTGGGTTTGTAGGGATTTTGGTGTGCTTGTGTTGTGTATGTGGTTTTTGGACGGGGAATGTGTTTTGTTTGTTGATTGTTGTGATTGTGGTGTGTGCAGTGTATGAGGTTTCGTGTTTGTGTACCGTCGGTTATTTCGTTGTCGGGCATGTGGGGTTTCGTGTTTTTGTACTGTCGGTTATGTGGTTTCGGTGATTGCGTTGTCGGTGTTTTGGGGTTTCGTTTATGTCAGGTAGAACCATTTTTAGTGGTGTGCATTTCAATTATAACCTTCTTATAAACTTCATTCTTGTCCTTCTGTTCTCAGTAATCCAGTAACAGCTGCAACAGCAAAAGACAAAGAGACATGATGTATTACAAGAGAACATGCTTTCTATACATTCATATGGCTTACTTGGGGTAATCTTGCAATGCCCTTAACTCCCCCAATGATGTTATTGTAACATAAATACACACTGTCCTCAAAAGTCTGGTAGCTGCAATTGAACTTCATACCTTGGAAAATGAAAACTAAATTGTTACATTGAACCTACCACCCAGGCCAGCAAATCCACAAACATCAGTAAATCTTATATGTACTTTTCAGTCTTGTTGTCTTTTGAAACCTGTTAGGGAGAAAAATTGTGACAGGCCTTCATAGTTTTGACATTACATCACTTTTCCATGACATCACATCTTAATCCTACATAATGTACGTTGTATACCACTCCTCAGTAGAGACAAGTGATGTGGAGTAATGAGAAGGGGACAGCAGCCAGTTTAGCTTATAACTGTAAGGTCCAGCAATTATTTTTATATTCTTGAGTTGCCAGATTGATTTGTTAATAAGAAAAAACATAATGGCTTAATTCACTGCAACATACTTTTACTTTCTTTTAGAGGAACATAATCAAACAAATTAGATCAACGACAGGTTATTAACTTATTTCAGTTTTATTTTTTTTTATTTGCTTTAATTTATGTGTGCATATATGCTTTTATATATATATATATATATATATATATCTATATATACACATATACTTACATTTTCATCAGCAGTGTTACGTGCATATGCTGATTATATGTAATTATTTTTTAGGTGTCATTCGTGCCAAGCCAAAGGGATTGACAATAGAACATGTGCATGAATGTAGACACAAATATTGATATTAGTATCACATATACATTATATATTCACTGAAAACAGCCCAGTAAGCAGATGTTTAAACAGTAGCATACATATGGGTACACAATGTATACTCATGTTCTTGTGAAGATCCATTTAGAACACAGTCAAAAACATTATACATATATAGACAGACAGAGAAATAGATGTTATAGTAGCAGTAAAGGTAAAAAAATAAATAACTAAAACAATATGACTAACTATTGAATTGCATCTGCCTTCTCCTTGGAAGAGCACATACATCAAGGAAGAGCCTTTAATGTTTTCTTTTTTGGGTGCACTTCTGCTTTTCTTTCTTTCTTTCTTTCTTTCTTTCTTTCTTTCTTTCTTTCTTTCTTTCCTGCTTTCCCCATGCCTGTGGGGGTTATAGGGGTCATAATATTAACTGCTTCCTTTGGGGAGCTTTCTTCATTTATGACCTTCCCCTTGGTTCACCCCTCTTTCTCTGTATTTGCCTGTTTTATATCTGAGGGTTATTCTGCTCTATGGACCATGCCTCCCCAAAAGGCATACCTAGATGAATGCTCCCTTGCCAGTGCCTCAGCTGTCCATGCCACTAATCAAACCAGGGTTACCTGGGCCATAGTTAGTGTTTCATCACTTTATGGCACAGTGCAATCTTGACTCTCTGTTTTGCTGAAATCCAAGGGGAGGGTGGATATGGTCACAGCTCAGGGCCGGTGGCATCATGAAGCAGTGCCAGCATGCCAATAAATTAAATTGTTAAATAGAAAAAGTACATAATTTCAGACTTTGTCCTATATTACAAGTGCCATAGTGATGTTATTAGTATATAGGCATATCATTAATGCATACAGACATTGACATTAATATTCTAGGAGTCCAACAGTCCCTGAACCTCAACAGTAGTGCTAGTACCAAAGAAAGATGGTAGCACCTGGTTGTTCTTAGATTACAGGACAGTGAAAAGTCATACAGAGGCAGATCATGTTAAGGACTGATGAAGCCCTAGAGTAGCTGTATATGGCTAAGTATCTAACTACTACTGACCTGACTAAGGGTTACCTGCCATTAACACCACAACCAAGGAGAAGTTATAATTTTTTACCCCATCTGGGTTATATGAGACTATGAAAATGCTCTTTAGAATGAAGAATGCCAAAACAGCTTTTCAGATGCTGGTAGATCATCCTAACAGGGTGTTATAGTAGCAGGAAATCACTTGCAGATCTCTAAAGCCAATAACTCTGCTGGTGAAGTACTATTCTCTTGCACCATAGCCAAATTATGGAACTCCCTCCCTCCCACAATAGCCTCCATACCATCATGTACCCACTTCAAAACTTTACTAAAAGTGCACCTAAAAACATGCTGGCTTTTTCCTTGCAACTCCCACTCTAATATCACCTGCCCATCTAACCACTACCTTTCTTTCCACTCCACTAACTACCTTGATTATAGCAAGCTCAGATGCTCATAAGCCTAGTATTTATTATACAGCAGGAACTTCTTATTGAAACATTTGTTAATGTCTGTTATGTACTTCACAGATAAAGATTCTAGTTGTCTACTGATGTACTATGTTCTTCATCTGTAAATATGTTGTAAGTAATTGCTATGTAAATTGTTAATCGCTATGTAATCCAATGTAACTACTGTCTGTTTATTTTAACTGTGGAGCTTTTCTCCCCGGGCCTCCGCTGAAAATGGACCTACGTCCAGTCGGACACTCCCGGTCAACAAATATAAATAAATAAATAAATAAATAACAGAATGGGAACATTATAAGGTTCTTAGTGCGAATGTTTGACTCTGATAGGGGCACTGGAAGACTGCATTAACTTCCTATTCCTGTGGACACCAAGGTATGTATAGCCCTCACTATACTTTCTGCAGGGTCTTCAAGAGACAGACTGGGGGCATGCTGCAGATCTCTCAAGCTTCTGCCTAGAGGATAGTGCAGCAGTTCTTGGATGAACTCTTGGCATGTGTGGATCAGTACATCTGTTTCCCTGTGTCACCTTGGGACCAAGCCAGGACTATGTGTGCCTTTTATGGGCTGGAATATTTCCCTTATGTACTCATTATGATGGATTACACCTATGTCACAATTAGGGCACTTCCTGGTCCACAGGGAAAGTGGCATCATAATAGGAAGGGCTACCATTCCATTAGTTATGGGGTATTGTGTGATGCATGAGGGTGCATCACCAGCATATCAGTCCAGCATCCTGGCAGTGCACATGATTTCCATATCAGGCACACTAACTCACTCTTCTGCCTCTTCCTGTGTTGTATGATACCCAGTGGTCATCTTTTGGTACAGCAGAATTGTTTTTAAATTGTATTTAAGTAGTTCGACTTATTAAAATGTAGTGCTGAATACAATTTTTTGTCTTCCCCATTTTCACTCCATTTTTTTAGCTGATAGTGAATATCCACTGGGGGCAAGGCTAATGACAGTAGTGAGAAATTCAAGTGGAGCTGCAGAGGAGATGTATATTACATGTCTGTTACAGATCTGTATTTCTATCAAAAGGGGTTTTCGCCTCCTGAAGAGATGTTTCAGGTGTCTGGATGAGTCTGGGGATGCCTGTAATATGGCACAGCTTTGCATCATGAATTCTGCATTATATGATCTTGCTCTGGTCTGATGGTGAAGTGAAATTCCAATAATTATATCAAACCAGAACCACTCAAGTATGGCAAGGTGCATGACCCAATGCAAAGTTCAGACCAAAAGAACGGTCAGTACTCTTGTCAATTCAAAAACATTTATTAATGTACTGCAATGAGCAATCAGTTAAATATAGTAAAAGCAAGCATATTGGTTTCATCCACAGCCTTCATTAGTTATTGTACATCAAATCACAACATTCCATTTAAACCTAGGGAAAACAATGCACCCAACATAGCAATCCAAAAATGGTCCCTTCTCGATAATATATGTTGCCAACATATTCAGACTGTAATGATGAATCCTATCAATGGATATTAATTGAAAACAAGCATTAAACATGTTTATACAAAACATTAGAAGAGCTATAATTTTTGATATCACTAAGCTGTTCAAAGATCTGTGTTTTAAATTGT
This sequence comes from Protopterus annectens, assembly GCF_019279795.1. Taxonomy (NCBI): domain Eukaryota; kingdom Metazoa; phylum Chordata; order Ceratodontiformes; family Protopteridae; genus Protopterus; species Protopterus annectens. The sequence goes on along the minus strand of NC_056751.1, from coordinate 327,956,163 downwards.
CTTGATGTCTAATCCACAAAAAAGCAGAACATCCACAACTGGTCAAATAAATAATCTATTCAGATGGAAGAAATAAAACACATAATGTGCGAAACATGAGCAGTATTGGCAGAAGAGAATGCTTTCATTTTCATAATTACCTTACAAGCAGAACAATGTCCACATGGAAAACAACCAATCAGACATGTTCCATAAATTATTTTTGGGTTAGCAACATATAATAACAGGGAGTGTTTTCGAATTGTTAAGTTGAGTGCATTGTTTTGCACAGATCTACATGAAATATGATATGATTATTTATTAAATTGATTACTCCTGGCAGTACATTAATAAATGTGTTTTAGCTAACTGGAGTGCTGATCGTTCGTTTGTGTTTTGAACTTTGTGTTGGGTTGTGCACCTTGCTAAACTTAAGTGATTTTGGTTTGATATAGTTATTGGCATTTTATAGTTGGTGAGGTCACAACTGATGGATTAATATGGATCTTTCTGGAGCTGTGAGTGGTTTAGTCATAGATAAAGATGACTTTAAAATTTTCCAGGAGTTGGAAATAACGTTCCGTTTTGTTTTCCTTAGATGTACTGATTTAGATAATTCTTTATCTTGTGCACATATTTTCAAACAATTGCATCTGGTTATGAAAAATTTGATGGTGTGGCATGTAATGCTGCTTAAGGCATATGAATCAAAAGTTTTTTCCACTCGTGGTTTACGAGTTATGATACAACCCTCTGTTAAGGACGCTGATGAGTTATTAAAAAGTGAGTGGTAAAAGTTTCAACAAGCAGTTTCAGTTACATTTGTGAAAGTGTTGATATTCTATGAAAGACAGATTTCTAAGACATCATTGAAAGAAAATTGGCTATGTGATGCAGTAAAGACTTTTCGATCACAAGTGGATTATAGAGAACAGTTTAGCTGAAAACCTTCCTTAAAGATAGAGCCCTTACTCACTAGTCACTTTTAATGGGCAGAGCCCTATTTATTACCTTGGTACACAAGAATGAATACATGTTTTTATATATACACGAGTATGAAGTTTTTATGGAATAGCAGTTTTTATATGGAATAGCAGATTTTTATGGTTATGAAATTTTACTGACATTATGAATGTTAAGATGTAGGACATTTATATGAATGCCCATATTTTATATGTCAATGGTTGTATCTTGTTATATATATTTTCTATGCACTGTTTATTATTTAGTGTGTGTGTGTGTGTGTGTGTGTGTGTGTGTGTGTGTGTGTATGTGTGTGTGTGTGTGTGTGTGTGTATACATATATATATATATATATATATATATATATATATATATATATTTGTTTTCATTGCATGCACACATTTGCATATGCTTTCTATATACATTGTTATGTGATGACACTACATTCTTTAGTATTGTAAGCATTACTAGGCAGACATGATTTAATTGATTTTTGATTACTGCATTAATTAACAATGTAATGGGATGATTTTGATTGGTGCAAGCTGGTTAAACCTGCCTTTATATTGATGCACTATAGAAGGAGTGCTTTTTAAGTCTGAAGAAGCATTCAGAGAAATGTGAAAGCGCTTACTGGCCATTGTTCTGTGCTTTTTGTGTGAATAAAAAGGTTTTCATCAGGTCGGCTCCATTTGCCGTGATGTGCCTCTGGAGTTTTTTTCATTGGATTTGCTCTTTTGCTTATCAGGGGCACTTCATCCAGAGCTGTGTTCTGTTTGCCTTGACTGTTTCTGTATTGGATTTCAGCTAAGGAACATGACAGGAGAAACCATTTCCACAGGATTTAATCTATTGAACTCCATTTTGGGAAAAAACTCAAAACAGAAAGAGGATGTGTCTTTTTTAAGACCTTTGAAAGCAGAGACTATTCTATTATTGAAATTGACCAGGACTGAATTAACGGCTAACGCTGATCAAGGTAATAACACTGTGCACAATATAAATGTGATACAACTTACCAGGAAGCTGGAAATACTTTGGATAAGCTTAAAATACACAGTGGCAGAGGAAGCACATAGAGGCTTGCCTCTGCTTTAAGGTAGTACTTAGAGGTCTGCGAATTTTAAAGATGCCCACTTTCGGCAACACATATCCTGAGTTGCTAATTAAATGGCAACAACTGAATATTGACACAAGTTGTGGTTATATGCGGTTGTTCATTGAGCAGTATATGGACATTGAGAGTGGGCTTATGGATGAAGAAGCTAGGACACAGCAAGAACTAGCGACTGCCCTTTCAGTGATCGAAATGAATGATTTTTTGTTAGAACTAAGTACACACTTAGCACTACTTGAAAACAAATTAATGTAGGCAAAAAAGAAGAAACTCGAGAGAGACCTTTTGGACTTCCAAAAGCGGAATGTCTTCTCATGGCCACAGGAACCAATGAGGGGCAGAGATTCCGACCAACCCACAAACAACCAATCACAAGTGACAACCTCACTTCCTACTATGTCAGCTGATACACCCAATGTCAGTGAGAGAGAAGAGAGCATTGATGTGAATGGACATCCTGTTGGGTCTACAGAAAGTACAGGAGAAGGCTCACGAGGTGAAAATAGAGACATTTCCATTGTCCAGGATGTTCGCACGAAGGAGAAACCAATACAGGAGATGGCGACAATCTCAGATGTTATGACTCCATTTCGTCCTTTTCCGTTGCTCTTCCAAGCGTTTCAGAAGCAAGCATGGAGCCCTCAGTCGAGGATGAGGAAACGCAAGTCATCAAAAGAGAGGCTGGAGTTCCAGAAAAAGATATTGCAACTGGTGAGTCGGACTTAGTGATTAATCTTTCCACTTATGTTCTAAATGAAACAGAAAGGGGACTTTTAAATAAAGGACTTTCGTTTATCCCAGCCGAGAGCATTGATTGTACTGAATTAATGTTGGAAATTAAATTATTCACGAGGAAAGTTAGCTTAAACATATTATATGGTGATAATGTAAGTAATGTAACTACAAGTTTTAGAAAACCATCCACGTTTACACCCCAGTTACATCCCTTGTTAGAGGTGTTTGAGAAAGCTTGTGAGAGGGATTTACTGAACTTATTGGAGAGAGGTAGAGCTGATAGGAAAGATGTTTTTTACAATTTGAATTTCAGGGAAAGAGAAGCACTCAAGACTCTTCAAGACAATGAAGGAATTGTTATTAGATCCGTGATAAAGACGGAGCTATTGTTCTAATGGATAGAAATGTTTATGCAAGTAAAATGAGTGATTTACTGGGAGAGCAAGGCTCCTATCAGAATTGGAATGATATACAGTTAGATAGGATGATAAAAGATGTACATAGCACATTATATGATATGTCTATATATAATGTTATAGATTTTGAGCTGTATAAGTATTTTTTGATCGAGAAACCTGTGATTCCAGTTATAAGGGGACTACCTAAGGTACACAGATGCTTGCTAAAGCCTGCTATGAGACCCATTGTCTCGAGTAAAGGATGGCTAACAGAGTCTGTATCTATTTATGTTGAGAAGGAATTAAGACAGGTAGTCGATATGACAGCAGTGATTGGAGATGCTCAGCATTTCTTGGAAACTCTGACAGAGTATGTGACAACAGGAGGTGTTATATCCTCAGATTTGTTAGTTATTTTAGATGTCACCTCATTGTTTACTAGTATACCAAACGAAACAGGTGTTGAATATATGAGGTTGTTCCTGATAGAGAAAAGTATGCCAAGAGATTTGATTATTAGATGTGCAATGCTCATGGATGTTATCTTGAAAAACAATGTCTTTATATATGACGACAACTATTTTCTACAATTGAGAGGTGTAGCGATGGTGACTCCGTGCGCCAATTCTTATGCCAATTTGGTAATGGCGTATTGGGAGGACACCTATGTGATGCAGAATACACAGTATACAACTCAGATCAAATACTATAAACACATTGTAGATGATGTTTTTTTTGGTTTGGAGGGGTGATGAGGATAGTTTAAAAAGTTTCATAGAGTATATAAATGGCACTGCAACTTTTCTCTCTTTTACAGGGAATTGGTCCAAGAATTTCTAAATGTGCTAGTATGTAAACAAGATGAAGGGGGAAAGACAGAGATGTTTAGGAAGACTTGTAGGAAGTATGCATTGTTATATCGCACAAGCATGCACCCTCCACACATCTACTGAAATATAGTTAAAGGTCAGGCCCTAAGGGCCTCTAGGCTCATCAATGAAGATTCTGTGTTTCAACTCAGGTTAGACAGTTTAGAGAATGAATTTAAGGAGAGAGGGTACCATAGCTATGAAACTGATGATATTCATGATGAGATTGTGACCAGAAGGGACACCACAGGTAAACCATACATTAAGAGGAATAGAGAGAGATTATGCACAGTGACTAATGGAACCAAAGGTACTGGTAATATCAATAGAATAGTGATACCCTACACAAACAATAGTAGAAAGATTAAGGAGATCATTCACAATAATTGGCACATACTCACTTTAGACAGTAAAGTCAGAGAAGCAGCAGGGAATACACCAAATCTTGCATACAGGAATACTCAGTCATTGAAAAGGATATTGTGCTATGAGAAGACTGGAAGGGATAGGACCAGATCTGTCAAAGTAGGGACGTTTCCATGTAGGTCATGCAACCATTGAAGTTTCATGTCTGGGAGCAAGGAATTTATTCACCTGACACAGGTCATGTATTTTCTTTTAAGATATATGCAGACTGTAAGACAAGGGATCTCGTGTATCTAGCTGTATGCCAGAAATGCAGTTGCTTCTATGTTGGCAAAACCAATAGAATGCTGAGAGAGCATGTGAGGGAGCACATTTATGCCATCAGTAGAGAAGATGAGAGTAATGCTCTTGCAAGACATGTAATGTATACAGACACAACACACAAGTTTTGGTTTACGGTGATGGAATTAATATACAAAGCAGCGAGGTTACGTGATGTCAGGAACCATACTGAGAAGCAGGAAGCTAGATGGATCCTGAGGCTACAAGCAGATAGGTTACACGGCCTAAATGATAGGATTTCACTGAAACCCTTTCTTAAAGATAGACCCCTTACTCAATAGTCACTTTTAATGGGCAGACCCCTATTTATTACTTTGGTACACAAGTATGAACACATGTTTTTATATACACACACACACACACACACACACGCATATATATATATATATATATATATATATATATATATATATATATATATATATTTATAAAGTTTTTATGGAATAGTAGTTTTTATATGGAACAGCAGATTTTTATGGTAATGAAATTTTACTGATGTTTTTAGATGTAGGACATTTATATGAATGCCCATATTTTATATGTCAACAGTTGTATCTTGTTATATATATTTCCTATGCACTTTTTATTAGTTAGTATATATATATATATATATATATATATATATATATATATATATATATATATATATATATATGTTTGTTTTCAATGCATGCACACATTTGCATATGCTTTCTATATGCATTGTTACATGATAACACACTACATTCTTAAGTATTGTAAGCATTACTAGGCAGAGATGATTTAATTGATTTTTGATTACTGCATTAATTAACAATGTAATGGGATGATTTTTATTAGTGCAAGCTGGTTAAACCTGCCTTTATATTGATGCACTATAGAAGGAGTACTTTTTAAGTCTGATGAAGCATTCAGAGAAACATGAACACTTACTGGCCATTGTTCTGTGCTCTTTGTGAGAATAAAAAGGTTTTCATCAGGTATGCTCAGTTTGTCATGGTGTGTCTCTGGAGTTTTTTTCATTGGATTTGCTCTTTTGCTTATCAGGGGTACTTCATCCAGAGCTGTGTTCTGTTTGCCTTGACAGTTTAGCTGTTAGGTATAAGTTTATCGGGTCTATATTAGAACATAGAAGTTTCAAAACTTCGAATGTTCAAATATCGAACCCTATTCAGTGAAAGCTGAAAATATCGAAGCAACAGAAAACCAAATTTTTTCCTAGGGAAAGAATTTGGTTGTCCGTTTCTGTTGCTTTGGTATTTTCAGCACTGTGGTGGAAAGTTATGGGTCAGGTTCAGGTAAGTGTGTGATTGAGTGCAGGTTAGGTTAGTTAGGGTTAGGGTGCAGGTTAGGTATGTGTGCGATTGTGTGGACGTGAGGATTAGGGCAGGTTAAGTGAGTTAGGGTTAGGGTGTGGGTTAGGTATGTGTGCGATTGTGTGGACGTGAGGGTTAGGGCGAGTTAGGTGAGTTAGGGTTAGGGCACAGGTCAGGTAAGTGTGCGATTGTGTGGACGTGAGGGTTAGGTCGGGGTAAGTGAGTTAAGGTTAGGGAGCGGCTGAGGTGAGTGTGCGATAGTGACGGACCTTAGGGTAAGGGTTTGGGTTAAGGTAAGTGGATAGTTAGTGGTGTGTGTATAGTTTAGTGTAGGGTTAGGTGTAAGATTTTAGGTGTATGTGTGTGGATTGCTGTTTGGTGTGCTTGTGTTGTGTGTATGTGTTTTGGAACAGGGAATTTTTTTTCCCTAGGAAAAAATTAGCTGTTCTGTATGTTTGATGTTTTCATCTTTCGCTGAATAGGGGTTGATAGTAGAACATTCGAAGGTTGAAACTTCGATGTTCTAATATAGACCCAAGTTTATCATTGTTTGAGAAGAAACTTAAAGAGTGTAGGATAAATAAATTACAGTGCAATGCAAATGATTACACTCATGGCAAACAATCTTCCTGGAAAACTCCTAAGAAGATAGTTAAATTTTAACAGGGTGACAAGAGCCATACTCATTTCATGAATGCTAAAAAAGAGGGGGAGATCGATACTCAAGAATGACAGCGATACTTCAGATGTTTCTCGGGAAGAGTCCTCTTCTGTAGTCAAGAGTGATGGGGAGATTTTTAAGTAGTTTGCCAGTGACCAAGAGAAAAAAATACATCTAACCCTTTGGAATTACCAGAAGGGCTGGATGAAAGCACCGCAACAGACGTATCAACTCTAGATGCACTTCTGCATTTAATGACTTCAAATTATTAGTCTGATATTGTTCATAATATTTCATCAGTTAATTTGTAACCTAATGAAACTGCAGTTGTAAATAAAGGTCTAAATTTTATTCCTTCTGCACTGATTTCTGAAGCTGTACTGGTACAAAATGTGCTTTTATTTTTCACAAATGTAGTTTGATGTCATTTTTTGATAGCAACAAAGTTGAAAGTACTATGGATTCTGACTTTAAATTTAAACATTCTAGTTTTTTTCCACTTATGAACTAATATGTTGCAGCTTTTCAAAAAGTATACTTAAAGATTTACATTTTAATTTCAAATATGGTTTTGCACAATGCAATAATTTGTGTATCTCATAGAAAAGCATTATAAGCGTTCAGATGTGATAGGGAAATAGTGGTCAACACTGTGAGCAAGGGTGGGTGGTGGTGGTTTGGAACTGGATAAATATGTGAAGGAAGCAATGGCTCAATTACTGGGTTGCCAGTTTTATCAAAAGATGTATTTGGATTCAGTGTTAAAATTTAAGTATGAGATAGATGCCTTTCTAGCATCCGGGGTGGAGGAAGGCATTATATCTAAAAATACAGTTTACCATCTTACTGTTGAGGATCCTTCTCCACAATATTTTTATATGCTTCTACAGTGACATAAAAATCCCTCCCATTGGCCTGGTAGACTAATAGTCACAGGGCATGTCTCCTTGACTGTTAGTCTTTTTTTTTTTTTGGCACATTATTTGAAACCATCATTATCAGGTGTTAAAGCTAGGATAAAGTATACTACTCAATTTCTTAATATAGTACAAGACACACAATTAGAATTCAATTGGTACACGTGTACCCTAGATAGGATGGCTTTGTATGCCAACATCCCACATCGGACAGGAACTCATGGCATTGCAGTATTGGTTAGATATGATGTCCCTATATAGTCCTGGTTTCTTGTATGTTTGGCAGTACATGTTTTAACCAAAAATATTTTACTTTAATAATGAGTGTTTTTTACACATAAAGATACAGCTATGGTTCATAGGTTCATAGGTTGGTACAAGGCTATTGCCCCTAGGGCCTATACAAGCCTAGCCATAACAATTCCCTGGCTATTTCTTCCCACACTATTTACTTCCCTGGACCCCTGTCTAGCAGGGCGACTGACATGATCCCCGGGGTGAATTTCCTTTCTCCCATCCTATCATCAAGGTTTCTTTTGAAGAGGGCCAAAGAGGCGCTCTGCTTGACATGTATGGGCAGTCTATTCCAGACTCTGGGGAGTCTCTGGGTCAGGAACCTATCCCTCCAGCATGTTTTGTTTATTGTGATGACAAGATTTAGATCCCTGGAGCATGTGGCTCTGAAGGATTGGGATTTCTTTAAGTGTAGCAGGTCCAACAGCTCTGGGTTTGACATGGCCTTGTATGTTAAGCAGAGATCACCTCGGCGTATACGATATGCGGCAGAGTATAGCTGGAGTTTTTTAAGGCGGTCAGCATAGGGCATCTGCTTTAGGCCTGTGATTCTTTTAATGGGGTATTTCTGCGGCCTTTCCAGTTGTTGCAGATGTCTTGAGAGGTACATACCAAATGGGGCATTGTATTCTATAATGGGTCTAATGAGGGATGAGTACAGTGGGACAATGACCTCCTTTTTTCTGGATGAAAACCCTTAGTGATGAGGTGTGCCACATAGAAGGATTTACTGACTGATGTGGTGATGTGGTTATTGAAGGTGAGACCACTGTCCACCTGTGTCCCTAAGTCTCTTATCACACTTTCGATGTTTAGTGTACTGCCACCTATGTGATAATTCACGGGTACATGTTTTTTTGCAAAGGGGATAACTATGCATTTATTGGCATTGAGCTTGAGCCCATGGCTCCGGCACCAAGCATCTGTTTCTGTAAGGCCCTTTTGTAGACTATCCACATCATTTAGGGATTCAATAATGGCTCCCAGTTTGCAGTCATCTGCAAACTTTGTTAGCCAGAGTCCCTTAGTGTTGGCCTGTACTTCAGAGAAGTAGATGCCAAACAAGAGAGGTCCCAGGACTGAACCCTGAGGTACTCCACTTGTCTGGAGCTGGATTTGGAGTCAGCTACTTTTACAGTGTAGGTTCTGTCAGTAAGCCAGTTGGCAACCTATTGAGTGGCATAGGGATTAATGCCCAGCTTAGTAAGTTTATCTATGATCCAGAGTGGGGGATGGTGTCAAAGGCCTGGGCGAGGTCCAGATAGGCTATGTGGACTGCCTTACCCTCGTCCATGGCTCTGGAGACTGATTCAAAGAAGTCAATAAGGTTCAGGAGACAAGATCAGCCCTTCATGAACCCAAACTGGGTTTGGTCCACTGTTTTAAGGTTGCCAATGTCTTTGTTTATAAGTTCCATAATAATACGTTCCATGGCCTTGCAGATCAGGCTTGTCAGACTGATGGGGCGGTAGTTCTCGGGATCCAAGTTGGATCCCCCCTTGTGGAGTGGGATAACTTTAGCTGTGCACCATTCAGTGGGCAAAAAGTCTGAGGTGAGGGTATGATTAAACATGACACTTAGGTGAGGTGCCAGTTCATTTTGTAGTTCATGTAGTACACAGCCCGGGATGTCATCTGGTCCCATGGATGCTGTATTCTTAGCTTTAGAGAGTGCATTTTTTACCTATGTGGCCATTATTACAAGAATTTGGCAATCTTCCAGTATTGAGATGGGCCATTTAGGGGGTGGGGGGGTGAAGTTGGCACTGAATAGATCTGCTAGGATATTGGCAATATCCTTGGGATCAGTATATTTAAGGCCATTCTGTTGTAGCTCAGAGCAGATCTGAGCATTGCCATTTAGATTTTTGACATAGTTATAGAATGCTTTGTGGTTGTCTTTGGAATCTTTGGCAATTATCTTTGGAGGATTTTATGAGGGATCTCAGCTTCTTACTGAGGCTGGTAAGGGAGTTTTTTGCATCCTGGGATTTTCCTCTTTTCTGCAACAGTTTTTTCCTTTTGTTGTAAAGTTTGTTTATGGCAGGGGAACACCAGATTGGCTTCCTTTTTTTGGAGGAGAGCATCTTGGTTCTATTTGGGATGCCACGATTCATGCATGAGTGGATGTGCTCGTACAGTGCCTTAGTGTAGGACTCAGCAGTCGAACTTTCAGTTCCCGTCTGCATGGGTTTCATGAAGTTTGTAACTTCTGACTTGAGTAGCATGAAGTTGGCCTTGGAGAAGTTTTTTATGGAGGTTTCCTTACTGGGGGGCATAGGGGTGGGATGTGGATGTTAAGGGTAATTAGCTTATGGTCTGACCTGACCAATGAGATGGGTGACCATAGGTGTGGAGCATCGATTTCCCATGTTGGTAATGACCTGGTCTAGGATATTGGAGCCCCTGGTGGGACTATGGATTATTTGATCCAGGGTATTGGAATTTATGAATTCCAAGAACCGTTGGGCAAAGGTGTTGGTGCATGAGCAGGTTTCCCAGTTAATGGCAGGGTAGTTGAAATCACCCAGTATTAGGGTGTTTGGTTGTATATTAATACTTTACAGTATGTTTAGAAAGGTGTAGTGAGAATCTTGAGGCATGGTGTGGGATCTGTAGCAAGCTACAATTTGTATTGCAGTCTTATCTAGTGTTAGCTGCACCTGGAGAATTTCAGACGCATTGTGTTGGGCAACTAACCTGGTGGTGTGAATATCCTTTGTGAATATGAACACTCCTCTACCTTTAGTGGTTCGATCCTGGTTTGGTAGCCGAAAAGTGTGATAAGAGTTGTAGCCTGGTTTTGCAGGGGTGCTCTCTGGAGCCTTGAACCAGGTCTCAGTTACTGCACAGATATCGATGTTCTCCATTTTTAGGAGTACCTCGAGAGAGTGCATTTTGAGGTTTAGACTTCTAGCATTGAGTAGCATTACCTTCAGATTGTGCATGCTTGTACCTGTTATGGTGCTTGTTTGTCCCCATTTATGCTGATTTATTCATGGGATATTTGAAGGAACAATTGATATATGACAACAGTCATAACCTCTGTTTGGAGGTTACGGATATCTAGTGTAGATATCTAAATGATTGTTGGCTGGTTTGGAAATCTGATGTGATCAATTTGCAGGAATCTGTTCAATATTTGAATGATAACAAGTGGGGATCACAGTTTAGTGTTAATTATAAGCTTATATCTTTTTTGGATGTATTGGTTAAACAAGATTTTGATGGGACTTTAAAAACGTCTCTGTTTAGAAAAGAACTCCATTGCAATTCCTTGTTGGAAACATCTAGTTTTCATCCTCCACATAATATAAAACATATCCCCAAGTCACAATTTCTTCAAATTAAAAGGAGGTGTTCTTCCTCATTTGAATCGTAGTATTATGTTAACAATTTATTCCAATGATTTGAGGCTTAAGGATATAACCCACATGTCTTTATAAAGGCTTGTTTGTCTACTAATTCATATAATAGACAGGAGTTGTTAAAATATGCTGTCAAAACACAGGATCATTCTCAAATATGTTTGTCACCATTTTTGGCAGTAATTCCTTTGCTTTCAAAATTTGACACAGATATTGTTGTTTTTTGTAACTGCTAATAGAGTAGTTGATTTTATACCATCTAGATATAGGTTCTCTTTTAAAAGAGGCAAAATTATTGAGAATGCGTTAAATCACTATAAAAAGAGTGCATGTTGTTTTAACATATTAACAAATAAAAAAAAACAATTTATGGAACAGGTCTGATGTTTTTTTTTCCATGGGTACATTGTTCTTCACGAAAGGAAATTATGAAAACGTAATTATTTTCTGCCAGTACTGCCCATTGTTTTGATATTAAGCATTTTATTTCTCATTCATCCGAATGGATTATTTATTTGGCCATTTGTGGATGTTACAATTTTTATGTGGGTAAGACATCAAGACAATTTAAAACATGCATCTTTGAATAACTTAGTGACAGCAAAATTGTAGATCTTTTACTGCTTTGTATAAACATGTTATTAAATATCCCACTGTATGTTTACAGTTTATAGCCATTTATAGGATTTGTCATTACAATCTGAATACATTTAGTTGGCAACATATATTAACTAGAAGGGAGCTTTTTGGAATTGTTAAGTTGGGTGCATTGTTTTCCCCAGGTTTTAATGAAATGTTGTGATTTAGTTATTGGTACTTTAAGGGGAAGTATATTTTAGACACATCACTCTTTTTATAGGGTTGGTGTTTAGGTGTTTGATGTAGAAGCAAATATGAAGGCTGTGGCTGAAACTGGTCTGCTTGCTTTTAATATAGTTAATTGATTACTCCTGGCAATACATTAATATATGTTTTTTAGCTGACTGGAGTGCTGACCATTCTTTCCTGGTAGTGAAGTGAACCATGCTGTCACTGCAGCTCCTAGAGCCACTATGACTGATGTTGACCATCTGGCAGCAATAGTAATGGACCTCATGCAGCAGGTTCATGCATAGCATGTGGCTATGCAGGTAAAGAGGCAATGTGCATTCCACAATTATGGACCATAACATTTAGGTTAGTATTTCTTTTATTGTAAAAAAACACATGGAGTATAATTAATGCATGCATGCATCTATGTGCTGTTCTATTAAGTGCATGGCCTGCTGTCACTATTTATCTGACATTCTCTCTCACCTTAAAATATATTTTTTATTATTTGTTAGAAAATAATAGTTGTTATTGTCATGTCTTAGTATTCACTGACTCTTGTTCAGTGATGTCAAAAGACATCATATAAAAATAATTCACATTTTTGTCTGTTTTCTAAGTTCTGCTTTAATGATTACTTAATTATACAAAAATAATGAATATTGTCAACAGTGAAATACTTCCTGACTTAACACATTGCAAATGTAAGGAAAATTACTTTAAAAAAGGCAATTTATTGCTTTTTTGTATTATGTCATTTCTTCTTAGATTTTTCTGCCCTACTGCACATCAAATTAATTTTATGCTATCATGCACAATCTGTGGTATTCATGAAAAATTGTGTATGCTTTGTGTGAAGCCTACACAATGTTTAGGTGTTAGCACAATGAACAGCAGTGTTAATTGCATACACATGTTGTTCATCACGCTTGCATAAATACAAGCATGTTTTTTTTAACTATCTACAGTGTTGGTGGCCAGGAAAACACGGTGAGTGACGCAAGCATACAGTGTTGGCTGTAGGCAAAACTGTTATGCATGCTCACAGAGACAGTACGAAAAGCTACATAGGGTAAATAATGCAAGCTGTACCAAGCAGGGAAAGTGTTCTGAGTGCAATGTGCACATAATTGAAGCTTATGACTACAGAAATAAGTAGGAGGGTAGGAGAAACAACAAGGGTAACTACAGTAGATAGGTTACTAGATAGGTAAAGTGTACTGAGGACAATGTGCACAGAAATCAAAGATATGTATATAGAAATGTATAAGATGGGAGAGTAAAAATTCGAATTATAGTAAAATAATTGAGATGAAGGTGCTCATGTCAGAAAGAAAATTGTGTGATAATGAAATTGTACAGTATATATGGCATAATAATTAATGGTGGTCACACTTCCTGAGCAAATACTGGTAAATAAAAGCAGACATGATATTATAGAATATGACAGTTACACAAATAAATATTGTAACAGAGGTGATTACATGATATATGAATGTCATTAACATGCTGAGTTGAGATGACAGTTCATAAGGTCAGTACATACATTATGGGATATTTTCATAGCATTCATTTCATCAATATAACATACTGGCAAATAGGAATGGCTTAGAAGTCACAATCTCCTTTGGCAAAGAATCAGATTCATCCCATCAGTGTTGCCACTGACCTGTGTATTAACTGTGTATGCCACAGTAAAAGGCCTAACTTGTGTATGAGGAGGCTCACCTTTGAAAGGAATTATGCACTTCAATACGCTAATGGTTATACATCCCATATGTACATGTGTGTGGTGTTACACAATGTGGGAGCAGAGTGGGAGATATGTAATACCCTTGCGTAAACCACTCCTGCCTGACACAATTATTATGCAGACAGATAAGAACAGATGCAAACACCACTCTGTGATTTAATGTATTCCCCAGAGCTGTGTATTGTTGGCATGTACCATAGGAGGTAATTATGTGTATTGTCACAAACACATGCAATTAATGTGTGAATTAAGAAAGGAGCCCTGATAATGAATGTCATATCAACATGCCAGACTGATGGGCATTAAATTAATATGCTCATGTGTACATAATTGTGATTAGTTATATAGCAATGTTCCATGATCAAGGAATGTTTCTTTGTATGCCTGTATACATATCACCCAAGAACTGGAGCACACTCATGTACACCACAGTACTCAATGCAGGTGCCAAAGTAGCACTCTCACCATGATATTGGCAGAACAAATGCCTACTGCCATGAGATCCAAAAGTCCATGCACATGTGTTTGAGCAACATATCAAGGGATAAGACTGATGTGATGTAATCATTGCTGTGTGATGTCAGTAGGTTCACACAAAATGAATCTTTATGGTAGAACTGAACGTCAAGCTAAACAACTCCTCCAACTAATAATATGGCTATTAATCACATGTGCCACAGTGGAACTGTTATCATAGCTGTTGAATTCCACCTATGTGAAGTCATTCAATCAGCTGTACTTTATTTGACTGTGACGGTTCCTACTCTGGGGCAATAATCAAGGATCCTCAATCCTCACCACTGACACCAGTGAGGGATGGCCACTAGAGCAACAATGGGTTCACACAGCATTTTCGGATACAGCTTTCTGCACCAAGCACAATTTCCCTTAAGAGCACACAGGAAACACACTCCAGAACTGGGTTGGACTCTCTGTCTCTCTCCAGGCCTAAATCTGACCACTTTGGAGCTTGATGTCCCTATTCCAAGTGGATGCCACACGCACTTGGATATTTGGTTCACACACACACACACACACACACACACACACACACACACACACACACACACACACACACACACACACACACACACACACAATGGGAAAGGCTGGCACAGATTTACCAGCTGTACCCCCTCTACCCAGACTATAAGGTAATTATGCTGCCACCAGTCAGCTACTCTAAGGCTCTTACAAGGGCAACAAATTACAAAACCAAAAATGAGTGCCACAGAGCAGCAGAGAGGACAACCTGATAATTAGAATAGATAAGCACTCTAGAGGCCAAAGGGCCACTACAAAACAGAGTGATGATAAAATTAACAAACTTTAATAATAGAAATAAAGAAAATTACACTATACAATACACTAAATGCTTAACTGAATTCACCACATTTTTCATCACAGAATCCTGATACTTTTATTTTATATATATTTTATTTTAGTATTTTATCATAGATAGGTAGGGTATTTCACATATCTATCTTATACTTGTTTATTATTTTTATATTGTGTTAGATTTTAACATTCCAAGTATTTACTGTGTGTTTACCTTTTTTAATTGAAATGTGGGTCTTTATACAATTTCAGATGTTTTACATTTTTTTTTTCTCTTCCCTGCTCTTCTTTGCAATCAAGGTGTTATTTTACATTTAGGTCACTAGACAGTAGTAGTAATGATACATTTGTTTTGGATATAGAATATGTTTATTTAGGAATTGTTGATGTTTATTTAGGATTTTTGATTTTTATATGTTTATGTTTTTATACAGTATATTGTATATTATGTAAGTTTATTTTGTGAGCTCTTTTATGGTTTCATATCCTTTTGTTAATGGTTTGATTACTCAAGTGATAATTATTTAATTGATTTATTTAAACAAGTATTTAAATAGACTAGGTGGTTTCAGTATTACTAGTTATCTGAAGAAGTCTCAGGATTCTGTGACAAAAAAACTCTGTGAATTCATTTAAGAGTTTATTGTGTTGTATACTGTAATTTTGTTTATTTCCATTATTAACGTTTGTTAATTTTATCATCACTCTGTTTTGTAACAGTCCTTTTGCCTCTAGAGTGCTTATATATTCTAATTTAAAGGGCACCCAATTATACTGAGTAAAATTAATACTAATAAAAATGTTGAGTTTGACCAATGCAGCAAAGCTTTCAGGAGTGGACACAGTGTCGCTAAACTAAGCATAAGTACTCTTAAGATTTTAAAGATATTCTGCAAAATACCAGCCACAATGAATGGTATAGAATATTTAATAATAAATAATAAAATAGAAAACATGAGAATACTGAACATCTAGTTACATATAAACACCACAGTTTCAATCACAAGAGAAATAAAAAAAACACAGTTGGATAGATTTACACAGATGCAGAAAAACAATACTTTACTAATCTCACTATATTTTCCTGACTAACTAAAGAAATATTGTTCTCTGGTTACTTACTAAAGTAAGGCAAGAGAAAGTGTATTGAGTTGCTTACTACAACAAGGCAAGATGAGATTTGAGGTCGTGTGAGATATCTGTGAGAAATCATTCCAGTCAGGTTCCAAAAAACAAAGTGCTGCTGCAAGAGTTCCAGAATATCTCTCACTATCTCAAAAAAAAATCATTTCAGTTCTGGTTATAGAATGACATCATATCTGGTCACCTGACTCTGGTACAATACACACCTAGAGCTTTGCTAAGATCTGTTACAACATCTGAATGCTATAAAACAATTTAAAAAATGTCCACCCTTCTAGGGTCGCAATTAGTTCACCCCTAAGGACAATACAGTAAGAATCATAGTCATGGTTTTCCCAGATATTTTTGATTCTGGTTGCAATCAGACCTGTAAGATAACATTTTTTATGACCTAAACCAATCCATTTAATTTTCAACATATTTGTCAACATTATCTGGATTGTGATTAACCTCTTCCCTTCCAGAATTCTCTATTAAAACATATACATTTAATCAGTTATAATAATACTAACATCCATGCAGATCTCTTTCCTATCCAACAGAACCACTGTTGATGCATTTTTAACATACACAACTTTACAAATACATTTTTAATACAAGCATCTGTACAAATCAGTGTGATAGTCAAATGATATAAACTTCTTTACAAAACTCCAGCTAGCTACGCTTGCATATGTTACAAATGCACTGCCCTACTCTCTTTGGCACAGATAGCATTACCTCATATCATCATATTGACAATATTTTTTTCTGCTAAAATGGATGGGGGAGGCCTCTGCACTCTATACACACAAAGTATAATTGTGAGAGATCTCTTTCTTGCAGATTAGTTAAGGACACAAATGCTTACAGTCACTCAATGCTGCTTTGGAACATTTGCCAAAGCATTGAGGAAATCAGCACTATAGTGGAATCAGTGAATGTGCCATGGTATAAGGGCATCACCAATTGTCATACATGTGGTTATGTGAAAACATTACATCATGTGTTTGAAGCAAGGAATATGTGCCCATGTATTTACATAGAATCTTGTTGTATGTCAAACAACATTGCCTGATGCTAGGTATACCTGAGTACACCTGCAGCCCCTTGCTGTTGTCACTGTGATGGTAGAACAACAATTATGTACAATGTGGATATAATCCCATATTGAAACACATGACTTATCTGGGAACATCATGCATTACATTGTCTCATTATAACTGTGATGGAGCAACAATCTAGTCAAATGACAAAAATCAGTGTTCAATGCAGCCTTTTCAAAGGAAATGTAAAATTACTTCTTATAATAGGAAACAAAGTCTATATATGAACACAGCACATGTGGGTGACAGTACTGTTAACAGCATGTACACTGACTGTAAACCAGTGAAGTTGATATTTATATAGCTAACATTATAGGCCAATGAAGGTTTGTTGAAATGGAAGCACAACTACAGATTTATTTCATGACTGTCAAACTGCACATTTCAATGTATGACATCACCATTGTGTATTATCTTCATATTTCTGCTAAAAAGAGGTTGCACAGCAGAAGGACACGGTATAGATATAACTCATATATCTATTTTGAGCCTTTTCTGGACAGTAAAAGGACGAATTACACACTCACAGATGACAGTCATTACTGTATTTGAACTCCCTACCTATGTACTGAAACAATCTACACACCAGTGTATTATATCCACACACCACAGCAGATTGTGTGTGAGCCACACTGTATCTTTGAAAGATGGCATCAGCCATGCCATGCAATAGAGATGTGTGTGCAAAGATGACTTCCACAGCTATGTGGACTTCTAAATATCAGTACTAAGAGGTGTAACACACTCCTTCATCCATTTACATTGACATACACACACAGTTAGGAGAGTCTCACTAGAAGACACAATGCTTAGTGAAAGTACTACTGCAGAAGTCTAACTTTTATTATTGTGAGAATGCACTTCATTGAGAATAACATCAGTGCTGTGATACTGAGAAGAGGATTTTGGGAAAAGGGTCTGATGTTAATGTGAACTCACCCAGCTGTATAAAATTTACTCCAGGCTACTATTTTATTGAGGTTAACAGTAGTTCTTATCATATTTACACAACACCATACACATACACACACACACAAAAAGAACCCCCTGTCTATGCCATCTAGAGGACACGGTACTTAATACAAGTGCCACTGCAGAAGTCTGATTTTTATAGTGACAGTACACTTTATAGAGGATGACATTAGTGTCATGCCATTATACAAGAATGAAGGAGACATCCGCAACTTTGGGCAGCACAGAGGTATTAAACTCCTGTTACATTGTATGAAAGTTCTGGAGAGGGTGATCAATAAATGGATATGCAGTATAGTAAAACTTAAGATGGGAGATGGCCAGTTCAGATTCAGATCAGGATACAGCATAACTGACCTGATGTTTGCAGTAAGACAGATAGCTGAGAAGAAAGAAGAGATGAGGAAGGGGTCCAACTGAGTATTTCTAGACTTGGAGAAGGCATACGTCCCATGAAAACTGATTTGGGCAGTACTGTGGTGGCTTAAAGTCCCAGAAACATTGGTAGAATTAGTGCAGACTATGTACAAGGACACAATAACACAAATATGGGCAGTGTTTGGTCTTACAGTGGGGATCCCAGTGGGAGAGGATGTGCACCAGGGTTCAGATCTGAGCCCACTGCTGTTCATACTGGTGATGGACTATACTGGCAAACAGGTTGGAGGGGACAGATAAACAAAGTTGCTATATGCAGATGATGTGGCATTACAGGCAGACTCTGAGCAAGAACTTCAGCAAAGGACTGGGGAATGGAATGCAAAACTGAAGGCATATGGAATTAAACCAAGTACAGATAAGAGTGGTAATGGCAGCAAACAGGGGAAATCAGAAGAAGCTGTGAATTGAGATAGATGGGAAGAAAGTGGAACAGGTTAACCGTTTCAAGTATATGGGAGGGGTGGTTGAGGAGAAGGGAAGTCTGAATGAAGAGGTGAAAGGTAGAATCAGAGGGGCTGTATCCAACTGATATAGAGTGCCAGGAGTAGTGTATGACAGAAAAATGCCAAAGAAGCTGAAAAGTAAAGTGTACAAGACAGTGATATGATCAATAATACTGTATGGTACAGAAACTGGGCAGTAAAGGCAGAACAGATGATTAAGCTAGAGGTGATGGGAATTAAGTGTCTGAGAATGGTGGTAGGATGCACACTGTGGGACAGACAAAGAAATGAGGACATATGAGCAGAAGCCAAAGTAGCTACAATTGTAGAAAAGATCAAAGAGAACAGATTATGGTGGTTCAAGCACATGTTCAGAAGAGCAGTAGACAATCTGGTGAAGAAGATTTGGGATAGACAGGAAGAAGGTAAGAGGAAATCAGGGCATCCAGCAAAGAGGTGGATGGATTGTGTGTGAGAAGATCTGTGACAGTCAGGCATGAGTGTCGAAGAAGGCAAAAGTGTGTTATTGAATTGAGAGAGATGGTGACAGTTAACATGACACCCCAAACCCATGTATAAAATGGGAAGAAGTGGTTTGATGATGGTGATGACATCAGTGTGATATTGCAGAGAAGATGATTTTGGAAGAAGGGTCTGACATTGATGTGTGCTCACCCTGCAGTGTAAAATTAATTCCTGGCTAGTCCTTTATTGAGGGAAGCAATAGTTAAGGTCATATTTACACAACTCCATACACACACAGATGCACACACAGATGCACACACACACACACACACACACACACACACACACACACACACACACACACACACACACACACACACACACGTTGACTGTTATGAGATTAGAACCCACTACTTATCTAGAGGACACAGTACATAAAACAAGTGCCACTGCAAAAATCTGACTTTTACAATGTGGCAGTACAGTGTACATAGGATTAGCTTCTCATTCTGTGTCAGATATTGTGATGTTGAAGTTTTTATGCAAATTTATATTTGTTGATATGATCAGTAATACATACATACTGCTGACTTATGTATGCTGTCATTAATGTAAACTGCAGAACTGAGTGACATGCACCTACCTGTCTTGTGTATATGAGACATACAGAATTGTGAAACACAGGTTGGACAACGAATCATTCATGAAACCTCAGGTCATGATGATGGTATGTAAACCTTTATGAATGGTACTGAGATTGGCAATGGTATGCATTCATGCATGGGCAGTGTGGATGGTCAATACAAACCAATACTTAATGTTCTGATGCAGAAGGGATAAAAAATGATTTATGTGCTTCAAGGCTGTATATGGTTGTATATGATTTGTAAGTGTCAGTGCTGCAGTGCAGACCCAGCGGTCCAGAATGAAGTGGTCAGTTAACCACACAGTTCACTGCATTTCATATAGGTACATTTTCATGTAATAAAGTAATATAATCCAGTAGCAATATTCATTTTTGTTCAAATTCTGTTCCTAAAGAGCAATGCTGAGAAACGTATTTGCACAGATGTTGGCACAGTATTAGTGCATGCTTGATTATACTTTGATGTGTTGAACTGGGAGTGTGAAGTGCCAGTGTTTAGTGTTTTCTCTGGTGCTCCCTGACAACCTTAGCACAAATAAGAATCAGAGAGTAAATGTGATTCTGATTACATTTACAACAGATCTGTTTTATCTTAACACTTCGTGTACATATGCTCCACACATTGTGTTATACCTTTCCATGTTATCTGTAAAGCTCAATTTAAAAATGAATTGTTGTGCTTGCTTTCCACATTTGTGTGATGGTACTCTGTGAGCAAACAGAGTTCTCTGCTGAAGGAAACAGTAAAACACCACAGTTGATTTGTCTACTACAGTTGAAACAGGCTTAGAGGTGATCCACAGTCATCAGCACTCGGAACAGTAGTTAATGGAGAAAATCGACCTGTCAGTCTAACTTTCTCTTTGGCACAAAGTGTGGACTCTGAACTAAATGAAAAAGCAGAGATGAAGTAGGGTTCAGCTCCATTATGCAGATCATTTTACAGAGTTAGGATATGATTTTTATAGTAACTTTTTATCATGACTTTAATAATACTTTGGAATGACTTTTATAAATATTTGGCTGGCCAAACTATGTGTGTAATAGCTAATGAAATAAACATTTATACCTGCTACATATGAGATACGCATCAAGGGAAGTCACAAGTTAACTTGGTGTACAATGTTGTGTAAGGCACGCACTCACAGCATTTTGCAATAACATATGAAATGCCATTTAGCATCACATACTACAGTTGCTCATTGCCAGACCTTCTGCAAATTCTGAGGCCTACAACTGATCAGATACAAGGGACTTAGACAGATACACAGCCAAAAGTAATTCACAGGAAAGACACTTAGAAAAACAGGCAGTAAGAGTTTCACCTAATGTTGCATTCAAACTATTGTCAAGATGAAAAATTATGTTTACAGATTTTATCATTATACTTAAACCCCAGCAAGGAAATCTTACTTCACACATGTCACATCACAGCTTTGAAGGGGCAATGATAACCTATTCAACCAATGGAAGATGCAGGTTTTATTCTTCAGCAAAGTAATTGCAGACTGAAAATACCATAACATCCATTGGTCAACAGTACAAAGGGGTGAGAGAGAAGGGGTGAAGATAGAGACAGTATACAGAGACATATGAAAGGGTGGTATTATGGGTATGTCCTCAGTATTCATTAGTTATGCTATGTTAAAGTAAGTGATGACTCTGTGGATCAAGAAGCTGGAGGAGAGGCAAACCCTGATGAAGACATGAGTAGAATAAGGGTGGTTTAATAGTTATTCCTTATGGTCATGGGTGTGTTGGCAAATGCTTAACTGCATAAAAAGTAAAATATGTGTCATGAAACATAATACAACATCACAAGAAATAATGTGACATACATCTGATACCACACCCTTGAATCCTCAGACAACTGATTTATGTCAACACTCCAGAGAGGATTCTAGAACTGTCTCAATACCACCAAAGCAGCCAGCACTTGAATGATGGACAGAAATAAACTTTAATGCATCAAATCCACATAGTTTAGTGCTTCTGTCTCTCTAATAATGAGACTTCATCAGAACAAACCACATGCATTCTAAATCAGTCTTAAAAAGCACTCCTCAACAGAGGGTGTTGCACTTGGCTAGATCCAATACTCAAAGAACTGTTAGAGTAATGTTACCAATGATTTTCTTTAGTCTGCCTTTACTCTGTAATCTAATAGTGCAGCATGTTTAAGTACCTTTGCATAAAGAGAACTGGACTACTGCAAGTGATGGCAACAACTGACCAGGTTTTGCCATATGACATAAACAGCCATTCACCATCACTCGGCATTGGTGTACAATGCCAATGTCCACACAGTGCTGAGAGAAAAAAAGTGATGGCTTTCTTATGGGCCATTTCTGGCCATGTGTGCTGTGTGTAATTCTGTTTATTGACCAGATTACATGTGTAAAAATGGAGTTGATTGGGAAGTGGTGAAATGGGGAGCTAAGACAGGGAAGGACACCAGGAAAGAAGTGAGGAATTTGCAGGAATGTAGTTGGAGAGAAACATAACTATCCACTTCTTCACAACATAAATGGAGAATTGTAGACAGAATTTGCTGAATTTGAACTGTCACCATGCCAAGGGTAGTTGACAGCAACAGAATAATGTTGTACGGCCAACTGCACAAAATCAAGTGTGTCAAGAAGACACACAGGTGAAGTGGAGAGTTATGTATGAGTCATCATTTGTTTGTGGGACAGGTGCCCATTTTTTACATTTTTTCTTTCAATGACAGAAATTTTGGGGATGGTACTTAGGAATGTGAGGGTAAGAGGAAGGTTAGATGAGGAGGCAGGCACAGACATACAGGACAAAAACAACTGACAAGGATGTTGATGGACATAATAGTTTGGGGGACACCATGACTGTGACTAGGTAGGGGACATCAGATGCACACCCATGCCAAGCCTGAAAACAGTGAGAATCTAGTTCTCACCCTCAGATCTGACATCACTGTTTCCTATCTCAGTTTCCTATGTCAGTGCTTGACATGTCATTGTGCTGGCAATGTGATGAAGCAGCTTTTCTATACAGCCAATTTGGGCACTGAGGCACATTTCAATTATGCTGTCCACCAGCCCAGTCAGCACTTGATGGGAGACCAAATCACCACTTCCAACAATGGTACTCCTGGAGGGTACCAGTGCACTAACTACTGGGGCAGAGCTACCTGATGCAGTTGGGGCAGATAGGACAGGGGTTGTGGAGGCAGAGCTGAGAGCTTGGGACCCTGAAGTGATGGGTGTTGGTGGTGCACCCTGTGTAGGAATGGCGGGCCAATCTGCACTGGTCACTCTAACGCTCTATGCTGCATGTCAGTTTTTGTGAACAGAAATTATAACAACAGAATATTTTTAAGGTGTATAAAATAGCCCCCCCAAAAATTAAGAGAAAGGGAAGGGGTGAGGTAAGACAAAAAAGAGAGAGAAAACTAGATCGATTGCATATCACATGACTATATAAAGTCAGAAAAGAAACAGTTATGATTATCAAGTCTATACACCTTTGCCACATCCAAGTGCGATGGGAAAGTATCACTCTCCTGTACCATTAATCAATTGCACTGCTATGATTTTATAAATGCAACTATTTATTTCAGTATTGCCATAGTGCATACAATTACAATAGTTATTAGGCATAGCTCTCAACCTCTCCAACCTCTCTGCACTAGAAATCTTGACAAAGCCAAAAATAATGGGGGACAATGGTCCCAAAATAGGGGCAAATTTTAAATATTGCTCCAATAAACTTAGAAAGTTGCTAGAATGACAGATTTTATAATATTGTATATTCTCCGAATGATATGAAGTCTGAAATTCAAATGTCTGTCATTATTTAGTATTATTTAGTGATGTCAATTCTCAGTGATTTGCCAGAAAACAACGTTTATGAGGAACAAACCAAAAATAAGAAGCAAAGATTTGGACATTCTGATAACATCTTGCAAGTTGAGAGGTATGGTATCAGGCTTACAATAAGACATGATGCATATGTACCCCATGCCTCTCTGAAGTGAGTTAACTTGAGTTGGTGCAGCTCCATGTTCACTGCAATGTCTTGAGCAACTGTACAACAGGGAACAAGAGACATGAAAGCAT
Organism: Protopterus annectens; assembly: GCF_019279795.1. Classification (NCBI taxonomy): domain Eukaryota; kingdom Metazoa; phylum Chordata; order Ceratodontiformes; family Protopteridae; genus Protopterus; species Protopterus annectens. The sequence continues at coordinate 327,931,669 of NC_056751.1, read as the reverse complement.
ATCGAATAACAATCTTGACTGTATCGTGCATATGATATCACTTAATACCGATGAATCAGTATACATGTACACAACTGAGAGATGTCAGCCATTGTAAATTCATCTTACCATTGGCTAAGGAGGTCCTTCTTGTGCTGTTTAAGGTCACTATAGTGGTGATGACTATTCTCTCCAGTGCAAGGGATAGCAATTGCACTGGAGACAGCCTTGGTTAATCTGTTCCAAGCCTCAGTCTTATACTGAGACCCAGTATAGTCCCCCCTGTGTTAGCCTATGGCTGTGGAGCTTTACAAGGAGTACCACAAAAATCATGGACTCCTCAACACTCCATCTTTGTACTCTAAATTCAACACTATCATTCCCACACCAGCCATGCCGGCAGAAGTCAAGTAGCAATGTTGTGTCTGAATTGGTACCAAATTCCAATCTCACATTTATCAGCTAATGCACAAACCTGTACAACCATGCCAACTGCATTTGCACAACAGAACAATAAAAAGCACAGAGAGGCATTGCTAAATAAAGGGGAAGGTAGTTTATTAAACAGCAATGAAGGTATGAAACATGGCAGTGAGATTGTGAGATTTGCCATGTGTGACACTCAACCTATTCTTTTCAGATGGTCAGCACTGAGAGGCTTAATGGATTGGTCTGTTATCCTTGGTGTTTTGGAGGGCAAATAGGATGAGTTGGTGTATAACTTTCTGGAGTTGCACACTGTAAACCATTTGTTGTACAATGTGGCAATCAGACCTAAGGAAGAAATGATAAATTTCAATCAAGGTGATTATTTGTTAGTGCTACAGGAGAGCTCCCTTTCAACCATGTTCATTACATATAAACTGCATTCAGTATGACTAGAGATCTACATCAGATAGTTCTATATGTGTGCGACTTTAGGAAGTCCTGTGAAATGATTTTGCATGAGAGATGCAGTATTACTGTCTGTAAATGTATGTTACATGGATGGATTTTCATGAGTAGATTAGTACAGGCTGGGGTATGATACATACATACATACTTCACTACACATACTGTCCTAAATACAGAGTTGGCCTATGTGAGGAGAAAAGATGATTTTAACTTAACTATTCTGCCCATCATAGATATGTAAATGCATTTTAAATTCACTATCATAATTATCATGCTTAAAGAATTACACACACATTCAATTGCTTTTCATAAGTAAAACATTGTGTGTAGTGTTACCCTCCTAATGTGTTGTTAGAAATTGCATTTTGACTCCCTTTGTAAAAATAAGTGTTATCTAGGTTTGAGATGTTAATCACCTGTGTTCTATCTCTAAAGTGAGTGCACTAACACCTTGTGCCACAGACATGGTTACATAGTCAATGGATGTTCTCCACTCAGTGTTGTCCAGAGTGCTGACGTCCATGTATTGCTGCTAAGCTTATTTGTGCTGTAGAAGGCTTTCCAAATAACATTTTTCTCTTTTTTCCTTAAGCAGATAAGCTTGATTGTGCACTGGTCAGCAGCAAGCAACTGCACAAGGCAAGAAACATAAAAAAGCATACGAAATTCTTATGTCATAAATCTTGATTAATAACTTCTGCATTCCCTTCACATAGTATGGATTTGAACCCCAGAGCAGCTCTGTTATGGGTCCAGAGTTACTGCATATACAGCTTGTGCCACAGTAAGAGGTATATATCACATGCACGTCACTCACTCATTAGAAATGCCACACATCAGTGAGAAAACTGTTTACATTAATGGAGATTACAGAAATGAAACTGTTCACTCTTTCCTTCACCTGTGAGCCCTGTTTGCATGGAAATTTCACAAGCAAAAAAATATATATAAAATTATATTCCACACAACAAAACAAATGCTGCATTTTGACATCTGCTGCAAACATTCCAAGCAGCATGAGGCTCCAAGCTGAATTCAAACCCTGCATCCTCTTGTTTAAAATAATTTAATTTAACCCATGTGGTACTATGATACTTAGATGTGATGTCAAATATCTTATTTTGCTGCTGTTGAGAGTGCTGTAGCAAACTACACCTGTGACACTCTAAAATGCACTACTGATGGCATGCCAGATTACATTTCTCAGTTTGTTCCTTGGGCAGTGGACTCTAGTTCACTGCTTTGAAACAGTGCCAGTCAACACCCGTACAAATGGGGAACACACAAAAACAAAAAAAACAAAAACTATTGTCAGTATTAACAATATCAGAAAATAAGAATGAAAAGGCTGGATTGTGAAGTTTCTTAGATTTGTGTGTGTTGCAGCCTGATTATATAGGCTCAGAAAATATCCATCAACTCTTGTCAGGCAGTACATTGTCTAGAATTTAACCCTCAAGTTAGTGCAATAACAGCACACACTCTTTTGTGTTTCTTATCCCTCTTTGCCAGCAACACAGGACCAGAAAATGTTCCTTTCTCATTTGCTTGAACATATTAGAGCAATGTGATGTTTACAAATATTTTACACTAATAGTAGCCCACACTATATTAAGGTCAGGTTGCCAACACCACCAGGTATTTCTTCTCTTTGTTTGCTGAGCATCTTCCTCTCCTCTCAGCTTAGATACAGAAATGCAATATCATGGTCATTTATTTGCATCCTTGAGTCAATGTGTAATATAGCTGATCAGCAGTTCAGACAGATTTTAAGCAGAAGATGGACAGTGTGCTCTTAATACAAGGAAGTCAGTGTTGTTAAGTTTGTTTTCATAGCTCTAAAAGTGCTTACACCTTTTTATTACTCTGCATGATACAAACACTTCAGGGAAAACAGTCACTTCAGTATTGCTTGTTGCTGTAGTCAGAGCAATCAGTATCATTTGCAAGCCATTAGCAGCTAACAGTTGTTATTGCTTCTCCCTGCAGTCATAGGGCATGTGCATGCAGTTGTGTAGCTGTTTATACCATATTTACATCCCCTACACCAGCTGATTTTTTGGGTATTCAGGAATGCTAGTGATTCCACATCATCTGCATCTTTACAGTGCTCAGAGAGCTGAATCTGTACTATATAAAGGTAATGGTGCAGCTGTGGAAGTGGAGGGAGGGGAAACTGCTTGGATACAGACAGATCATTACTGATAGTTACTTGGTGGAGATTGTTTTACAAATTACTGCCCTATTTCATAAGGTACGTTTGTTTTCTTCAGAAGCTACTTACATGTTCATACCTTGAATGCATTTCAATATGCAGTGGAAAAAAGAATTTTAATATGTATGCAGTTTGAAAAATTCACTGCTGGTACACAGCGCATATGTCAGTTCTTGCTGTGCTTTCCAAGTTAGTATGGTTAGATCATAGCATTGTATTATCATTTGCTACTGTATGACTGCCTCAACCATGTGGGTCACTCATTGGATAGGATGAGTGACACACTGGATCAGGCAGTGTCTGTGATGGAGTGTCTGTTAGGGAAGGCCGACATCCATGTGTTGGTAGAGCCACATCTTCTGGTGTTAGCTGATGTGGCCATGCCAGATCTCCCTCTTGTACTGACACTACTTCCACTGCTTCATCAGTGATTGAGGTGTCCACACCCAAATGTGGTAGGGAGCAGAATTGTGGTACTGGATGTCATGAAGAGAGCTTGTCTGGCAGACATTGGTCGCATTCAAGTAGCACTCGCACTTTTAACCAGGGACACGGAAGTGGCAGTGCAACTCCTGGCAGAGGCAATTTGCATGGTCAGGAGTAGTGAGACTGAACAGACGACTCTACTACGCATGGCTCACACCTGTCCAACACGGCAGGATGTAGCGCTAGCACACAGCTTGATTGTGTTCATACATACACACACACACACACACACACACACACACACACACACACACACACACATACACACGCACACACTTCACAAAAACTAACCATACTGAACCACACACATGCAAGGAAAGAAAACCTTAATGCTAATTGGGATATATCTGGTGTTAGTGACCCTGAGATATATCCTACTTTCCTGAATGCTCTGTGTTTCATACTCACTCACAGTGCGCGCGCACACACACACACACACACACACACACACACACACACACACACACACACACACACACATTCTAGTTTGGTGTTGGCCTTGCCCTATTGCCCCTCCCTCACCACATGCAGATGATGATGACTGCGACATGGCCTTTGCTGATTTGGGTTTGACTTAGGGGTGCATATATGTATGATGCACAGTGTGGATAGGAAAGAGACTGACAGCATTCAGGTAGTTTATTCTTTTATAGATTTGATCGTGTAACACCGGTTCCACACTTACCTTGATATTACTGCAATTATGAGTCATGTGCTTTGGGGCTGTCACTGTCTGATGCTAACCATACACAAACATTACATGGGTAATTAAGTTTGTGGACATCGGATGGCAACATTTTTAATATTTGTATGTGCTTAGGTTGTTATGTGTATTCACTGGCGAGTGCATGTTGTTATTTGCCTCTTAGATGCTGAGTGTGTGCATGTGCACTAACCTTTGAGTCCTAGGTGGAGAGTGTGTGTGCTATCCTTTGCCTCTTAGCCAGGACTAGGGCATATTGTGCATGCCTACATCTCTAGGTTCTCCCTCAGAATCTTTGCCAGTATGTGCTGGAGGTGCTACCCCTGCTTGTGGTCCAGGAATGTGTGGTTCTGGCTCTTGCTGTCCCTCTTGCAGTTGTTTCTTCAAGATTATATTGTACAACATGGCACAGACTGTAAGAAATTCTGCACAGGTGCCTGGGTTGTACAGCGGGCACCAACTGAAGTGTTTAGACAGCTGAAGTGTGACTTCAGCATGCCAGGTACACATTCTATGATGTTTCTAGTTTGAGACCCATGCATTGTTGGGTATTATTGTATCCTTGCTCTGTGAGTATGTGTGCATTTCTGATGGGTGTCATGACCCACAGTTCCAGTGCATAACCCATATGTGTGAGTCATGGTAACTGCCTGGGTTGCCTGCACAGACATTGAGGATGATCTCTTAGGCATTACAGACAACCTGGCAGTTGATTGAGTGGAACCTCTTCTTATTGATGTATGTCCTTCCCTGTTCACCCAGTGGTGCTTTTATTTCTATGTGAGTCCAGTCTATGGACCCTAAGACTTCAGGGAAGTGTGCTACAGCATAACATTTCTGCATTGTTTTTGATCTCTTCTCTGGTGTGCGTGGAAAAAAGATGTACTCCATTGCATGTTGTAGCATAGTACTAAGACATTAGGGCCATATTTTGGAGGCTTAGGCTTGTGAAACCTCTAGTATATCCCCTGTGGGTCTCTGGAATGTACCAGTAGCTAATATCCTATCCCACTAGTATAGGTTTTCCGCGATTTTCCTGGGTCTGAGGTGGGGATGAGAGGTTGCAGAGTTCCTTTAGCGTTTCTCTGTCAACCTTGTATTGCTCTACTATCTCAGTATCATGCAGTCTATGATATTTTAAATGGAGTCTGAACACCTGTTATCTCCTTGAATGAGGTATATTAGCAGCAGCAGTAGCATAGATTTCAGTCTATTGCATATACACATACAGGAAAGCAGCAGGAGCCTCTAACATTGATTTTTTTCTAAGTGTGATGGTGACTATACTCCAATAGGTTTTGGAGTTCATGGGAAATGGCTATACCATCTCTACTTGGCTACTTTGTTCCTTCCTGAATGGCTCTGTCCTCCTGAACTGGTTACTTAGCACGTAATTCAGCTGATTATCTTTCATTAGCATACTCTGCTGTTTACTTTTGTTTATCATGTACACAACAAGTCATGATGCGCACATGAAAGCAGCACAGTAATTACCTGTTCATGAATCCAGCCTGATGTGTGGTTTTATTCTGCTTTTTCCATTTTCTCTTTTCCTGCCCCCTTTTTCCTCTGATTTTCTTATTTTGATTATGCATTTGTTTCTCCTTTATTGTTTTATTTCTCTCCAATTTTCCTTTTTTTACAGCTTCAAATCCTTCCAGAGAGGTGGCAGGGCACTTACCTCAGAGGATAGGGACAGATCACCCTCTGCCTGTCTAGTGACATCCTCACATGGCCAGGGTAGAGGCTGTGGTCATGCAAGCAGTCCAGCACATGGCAGTCTGGCAAACCTCACCAAAAGGGAGCTTTGGAGCTTGGTAGAGGACATACCAGTGGAGATAGTGGGCAGAACAATTCAGCCAGCTTAAGCCTGCCTCTCCTATTTGGTGCCGATCACTACACCAGCACAGGCTCCTATCAACTCAATAATGGGGTGCTCTACTGCAACACCATCTGGCAACCAATGTGTCTGAGGATCTGTGGACTAGGACACCAGCAGGCACTTTCTCAGCCCCTTTTCCATTATCCTTTCTCCTATACCCTCTTACCTATTTCCCAGCCACACTATCCTCTCATATAAAAATATTTGAAAAAATAGGGGGGTATATCCCATACCAAAAACATACTGCCCATCCTCTCCCACCTCCTCTAGCATAAACCCTCTTGAAGTTTCCCTTCTGTGTTTCTCTCTTTGTTTGTCTACACTTTTCAATGTTTTCTAAATCCCTGTATCTTTTCTCAATGATACTTTCAGGGTGTCACAAAAGGATACCCCTATATAAAACATTATAAACCCCTTTTCTTTAAAAATAATAATTTGAAGTACTGCACAGTCCATAGCATTCCTTAAACATCTTAATTGCAACTGCACTTAGTCGTGCTCGTCCATGCTATGTGAAAAAAAAGTAATACAAATCCTCATACTTTTGTGACATAATTTACAACTTTATAATGCTGAACTTTATACAATGTAATATTTTGAGAGAAGAGGGTGTACTTTTGAAAAAGGCTTTGCTTTTCCATATTCATTGCAAATTAATTTCACTGATCATCTTTACGTATCAATGTATCACCGCTATTCACAGATAGCCAGAAGTAATTTGTGAAGGCTCGGACTATAAATACCAGCCTTAAAGCCACCAGCTACATGACTCGTCTAATTAAACAATCAGAACAACTTGCTAGAATCTGTTATATAATTTTGAATCATGGTCACTGTATTTTTATAAATGACTTCTACCTACTAAAACATGTTAGAATATATCTTTTTGCCTAACAACAGCTCTCTGTTCATTCACACCTCCTTTATTTAGCCCAATAGTATCCAATGAAAAAAAAATATTTTAAAACTCTTACATTTATCAGAGTGCCTATACTAAGAATTTTATTCATCTTAAGTTTCCAAACTTTTTTTTACATATACAATTAATTAATGAATTCATAATTCACATAATTGATAAATAAAATTAATTACACTCAAGAAAAGTTAAATGATTTAAGACTAGAGAATGAATAATGGTCAAAGAGCAATGTAGTATGAGTTAATAAACCAAACATTGTACAGAACAAAAATGATATACACTATCAAACTATGTACACTATACATACAAATATATATATGTGTGTGTGTGTGTGTGTGTGTGTGTGTGTGTGTGTGTGTGTGTGTGTGTGTGTGTCTCTCTCTCTCTCTCTCTCTATATATATATATATATATATATATATATATAAGCTGTTCTGTGTTTTATGTAGGAAAACTGGCAGAAAGTTGCAACAAAGGATCATAGATCATTGTTATTCCACTAAAAGAAGATATCACATAATGGATGTTGGCAAATTGTACTAATTATTTAATTAGAAATGTGATTTAATGGTTGGTTTTAATTGCTTTCAAGTGTTTACTTCCATCTTTTATAAATGTCTGTAATCCTAATGAAATTGCTTACTTTTGTGGTGTGGTTGTGATAGAACTTTAAATAACAGTCAAAATATCAAACCACATCATATCTAAAATAACACTGATAGCACAAAACACTGAAAACTTGTAATATAAAATCACAAATTATCTAACACTTCTATCCATCTAAAAATACCCTGTATCATGCACCCCAAGTTTAAAACTGAGATCAAGTGTTATCCTGGTAGTAGTACTGTCAGAGAGTGAATTTTAAGTAAAGTCACATATAGGGCTAGGGTTAGCACACATTAAGGTGGGCAGGGGGGCTAAATTAGATTTTATGAGCTCAAGTATATACAAATTACTTGCTTGAATAAAGTGTATTCAAATGTGTTCTTCCTTTCTAGAATAAAGTTAGCTGGAAGTCAGATAATGCTTTTGCCAACTCTCTTTATATGTATGCACAATGAATAATTCATTTTTTTCCTTTTTGTTTCTTAAGACAAAGGACACAGGACACATACAACACCAGACATGCATACCAGTAAATTCTCACCTCACCCGTACACTAATCCTAACATGCAAATCCTCACACATACTCATCAACTGCTATAAACCATTCATTCATTTTATTGCACATGCCTAATTACAAACCCTATGAAAATGAGTCTTCTGTCATTTGAGCATTCAACCAAATGTGCTTTTTATATTTTGTGCTTTCAGTGTTCTTTACCCCCCAAAAAAAATTTTCTGTCAAATGAAATGCAGATGTTTTGAGAAGTATTGATATAGACACATATTTCTATCTCACTATATATCTATATCTATCTATCTATCTATCTATATATATATATATATATATATATATATATATTGTTTGTGTCTTTCAGCTTTTCCCGGTCAGGGGTCACCACAGCGGAACTCCGGTCGCTAATGATTGGTAGTTGAGTTTTACGTGCTGAGTTACCAGCCCTGATGCACAACCTTCAACGAAGGTACACCCATTCACGCATGTCTCCACACAGAAGACGCTCTAGCTGAGAATGGAACCGGACAGCGTCTTACTGTGAGGCGACAACGCTACTGCGGGTGTTTTATATATATATATATATATATATATATATATATATATATATATATATATATATAGATCAATATTTATCTATATCTATATCTATCTCTATATCTCTCTTTGTATAGCTATAGATAAAGACAGATATAAATAGATATGTGTGTGTGTGTGTGTGTGTGTGTGTGTGTGTGTGTGTGTGTGTGTGTGTGTGTGTGTGTATGTGTGTGTACAACACTGTTCATATAAGATGAGGCCAAACTAAATTATAGATGCATGCTACATCCATGCTATGCAGTTGTTTCTTTGATATGTTCACTTTGTTTCCAGTGAGAATTCAATTTTGTTGTCTGCATCTGTGAAAAGCACGCCACCACACTCCAATCTAAACATTCCAAATGGTTAACCATTTAATTCTGTACCAAACAAATGTAATAATTTTCTTGCAGCTGTTTTATTACAGGGTACTAGGTGCCTCCTACTTTCAGAATTTCAGAAAAATGTTGGTGAATACATATATTACAAGAATCTATGCTAAATGCAAGCAAATGTTTTGCTGCAGTCAAAGAACAGCATGCTTGTTAAAAGGTATATATTTTCTCTTACTGTTAACTGTTTCATTTTAGATTTAACATAGGACATTTCAGCTTTACTGCTTTATACATCTTTTGGGAGTGGATGCTAAACACTTTCAGCCCAAATGATTTGCAAGTATGCAAGGCCTTTGTAAAAAATTTAGACTTTTGCATATGAAGTGCAAATTACAAAATCACAGCACCTTATGAAAGAATAAATGTCTTTCTCAGTTTTGTAAGCACATCATCATTATATTCTGCTTTTTTAATCTTGCTTAAGAAGCAAAAAGGGGAAAATGAATTATTCACTGTGCAAACGTATAAAAAAACATTCACTGACTTCCAGCTTACTTTAATCTGGAAAGAAAGATCAAGTTTGATTAGACTTTATTCAGGCAAGTAATTTGTTTATACATGAAATCATAAAATCTAATTTAGCAGAAGATCTGAAAAGTGCTGCAGAATTACAAGGTTTAGGATATGCAAAGGATTCTTTGTAGAGACATGAATTTGTGAAACCAGTCCCTTACTGAGACATCTGGTTCAGGTAGGGTATACGGGAACACTCAGTCTTGATGGGGCATATACTATTAATGTTTTAGAGCTGGGGATAATGATGTTTTTACTTGAGAGAAAATAATGATCATACATTACTTTATACAAATCTTCTATTGCTGTCCTGTTTCTTTTGAATCCTTGAAATAAGTATTTTGTTTGTTTTTTATGCAGTTGCCTTCTATCATGATGATGTAAAAAAACATCACCATCATAGAAAAAAGTCTCTTTACCTTCTGTGTTACTTAGCAAAAATGTTCACCATTTCTATGCTGTTATTTAAAATAACAATCAATGCTGTACTTTTGAAGTTCTGAAAACATTTGTGAAATTAGTAATCAATGGTAATGAATACTAAATGCAATATCCCAGTTTACTTTGCCTAATGCTTTTTCAAACAGGGACAAAATAAAATAACACAACTCTGTTAGTATTGCAGTACAAATCCATGTAAACTGTACAAGATTATCTATAATCTAGTAATCTAAACTTACTGTTTACTTAGTTGTGCATGTCTTCTTACAGCTTCAAAATATGGTACTTTTCCATTAACGGGGCAAGAGCTTGATTGGCCTCGTTAATGGTTTGTCGTAATGAAAGTTGTCATTCATTTAACCTCCTGATCCTTTTTTGAGATTTGTCCCTGACCGGTTGACGTAGATGCTACAGGGTGTAGCCAGTGGAAGGGGGTGCCTGACAGATGTGAGCGGGACTTAAAGTGCTACATGCTCTGCCCCTTTTTAAAATTTCATAGGCATTTACTGTTTTGGGTTTTCCTTTTAATAACATGAAAGAAAAGCAGCTGTCCGACTTGTTTCTCACCCTTAAGCAAATTTGAGGTGATAGGCTTGCGGGTTGTCTGCTCTGTGTTTGGGCCCTCACCAGGGTTATTTTCTTGTTTTGGTAACATGCTGCTGTTCATGAAGAGCAGTTGTAGCTGTTTGTATCTCTGTCATCCTTCCATCCATGGTTATAAAGGCCTGTTTGTTAGCCTGTGTTCAAAGATCCGCTAACATTACATATTTATTCAGAGTTCAGTTAGCTACGTCATGTTCTCTTTTTATTTTTTTTCTTCCCATAGCCTTTCTAATGAGTTTGTTTCAACAGTGCATACGGTCACCTGGTTTCTTTTTAGTTCTTATTAGGACACTGTTAACAGCTAATTGGCATGAAAACAGATTGCTGTATTCTCTACTGTTAAAAGAGCATGCCACTGTTTGATATATTGCAGTCTGTCAAAATACACATCTGTCAGATGCCAGTCTTCATGCTTGTTTGGGTGAGTGTGATTGTAATCAATCCACAACTCTTCTTTCCCATTATTGCACATAGGGTCGGGGTGTCATTTCAACACCGACAGTCGTCTAGAGCAAAGGTTTATACCGGAGGATGGCTAACCTTCCGTGCTATTTCATCCACTCCGCACACTTGCACCCAATGACAACATATAAAGCAACCATTTTCTGATCTTGAGAAACATAATGGCAGAGCAAGGGAAGTATAACTTTTTGTTTAAACATCAGCGGCAGCAGTGTGATGTTTGCGACCGTGGGCTAACATTCCAAATGCTGATTACAGCTGTTGCCCCGATAATGGAAAAGTACCCAAAATATTTTATCTGAGTCTTAGTTACTTGCATAGACTGTGTAAAAATCATACTGTAAGAACTGAACATAAAATATCACACAAGTGAGGAATCTGATGCACGAGGAGTTTGTGTTACAGCATACCTCTCAAATGTTATTGATTTTCATAGATATCCCTGATTTTGGTTTAAAAGTGTGCACTACCCCTTTTAAAATTGATAACTGAAAAAAAGTTGTGGATTGTAATGAATAAATAATAATAAATATTAAATTTCTAGACTTATTTTACGCTAGAAAATGCTATTTCAACTACTCTTATTCTGTGTCATCTTTTATACTTCTACCTATTCCATATGCAGATCTGGTGATGTACATATGTTCACTGCATATCAGACATGGCATAACTTATGATGCCTGCATTTAAATAATATTGACATCAAGGGAGTAAGAAATATTTTAAAATACATTAAATGCAATTTTTGGACTATACTATATCAGTGATAGGAAAAAAGTAAGTGGCAATACAGACATGAATACAACTGCATTTGTCTACATCAATTAAAACTATGCTTTATTAACACTAAACATCATAAAGAAAAACTTACAGAAATGCTGTCTTACTAGAGAAGAACCAGTAGGAATCATTGAATTATGTGTGTGTGTGTGTGTGTGTGTGTGTGTGTGTGTGTGTGTGTGTGTGTGTGTGTGTGTGTGTGTGTGTGTGTATATATATATATATATATATATATATATATATATATATATATATATATATATATATATATATATATATATATATATATATATATATATATGGGTCCACTTTGTAAATTTGAAATACTGAAATCTCTTATTTCAGTATTTCGAACTTACAAAGCCGCATACTCACATTTCTGAAACTGGCAGAAGTGCAAAATTCAAAATACCGAAGCAGAGATATTTTGAATTTCTGCTTCCAGTGGTACAGTATTTGGATGTTTGGGTTTAATTTTGGTAAGTCTGTGTGTGTAAGTATGTTGGTTAGGGGTTTAGTATGTGTAAGTGTGTGTTGTGACTGTTATGTGTGTGTTTGAGGGACTGTAAGATGTGTGTTTGTGAGTTTTGTTTGTGTTTCTGTTTTTGCGATCTCGGAGTTAGAATATATAAGTAGGGGGGTGTGGGGATGCAGCCCCCCACATGGGGGTTCAGGGGGGCTTGCCCCATGCTTACATGTAGTTTAGATGAATTTGTTTGATTGTGGGAGAGTTTTGTTTATGTTTCTGTGTGTACTGCATGTGTAGTGTAAATGCGGGATTTTGAATTTCGCGGTTGTGTGTTATTGAATTTGTGAGTTGTGGTTGGGTTTTTGGCTTTGTGGTATTGAAATACTGAAATTCGAGATTTCAGTATTTTGAAATTACAAAGTGGACCCATATGTGTGTGTGTGTGTGTGTGTGTGTGTGTGTGTGTGTGTGTGTGTGTGTGTGTGTGTGTGTGTGTGTGCATATCTATCTATCTATCTATCTATCTATCTATCTATCTATCTATCTGTCTATTTATGTATTTACCTATCCATCCATCCATCCATCCATCCATCCATCCATCCATCCATCCATCCATCCATCCATCCATCCATCTCTCTATCTATTTAAAATTATAGTTCAAGAAAAATACTAAAAGCATAACATATTTACTTCTGCACTGTTCTGAGGCAGGTAGTTATAACCCATTTTATTGTAATGGCTTATAATGTCCAAGATGTGATCTGTATAAGACTGCTTTAAACAACTGCTGCAATCATTAACTTATGTAACAGTCTCAAGTTCAGCCTTCCACAGTCTCACATAGTTTCTCAGAAATATTTAAAAACATTGAATGAAAGATATATAAAATTACATAAGGCTAACAAAGAAATACTGCACTAGAAAAGTCTCTTGCTAAATTTGTATTTTTAAAAGACAAGAAATTAGCCCCTTTTAATAAACCTCCAAACACTAGGACCATCTCACTTTGGATTCATTAAGGGCAGGTCATGCTTAGTCAACCTGGTGTACCTTTTTGAAAAGGTCACCAAAGCAATGGATGAAGGCAATATGGTACACACTGCATATCTTGACCTGGTCACACTTTTGACACAATTCCCCACTTAGGCAAAGCAGTAAACTGTGATAACCCCCTACATCACCTGCTGAATTGCAAAATGGCTCACAGATAGGATGCAGAAAATAAAAATGTGTAAAGTTACCTCCACAAAGAGACCAGTCACCTGTGGAGTACATCAGGGTTCTGTGCTGGGATCTTTCCTGATGGGAACCAATTTTCTGAAGTGAAAGGCAATACAAAAGGGCTCTGGCTAACCTAATTTGTGGATGACTACAAGCTAAGAGCACTCATTGAATCCCCAAATAATTAGCCATCCTGCAGGAAGGTTTGTCTCAAATACATAACTGGTGCCAAAAATCATGATCTGAAGCTAAATGCCAAATAATGCATTTACCCCAGGTAACTACTAAATTAACAATTTGTCCCTAAAAGTTAACCCAGTTGTTAAGGATTTAGGAACTTATATGGTCAGTGACCTAACCTTTGGTCAACATGTGACTGTTGTAAGAAAGTCATGCTACATTGCACAGCTTATAAACAAAGGGATTGTTTCTAGATCTAGGAATGTTATTGACCCCCTAGGGATATCATTGTCCCCCTTTACTCAGCCCTCATTAGGCCAATCATTGAATGTAATGCCCACTTTGGCATGTATCTGAACCAACAAATGCAACAACTGCAATGGCCACAGAGAAACCTTACTAAAAGGATACAAGGCCTAAACAATATGTCTTACTTGGACCGACTCAAAGCCCTGTTACTATACTCTGTATCCTACAGACATTTAAGAGGTGACCTGTGGCTGGCATACAAGGTATCCTCTGACCCATTACTGATGAATTTACTGCACATCAGCAACACAAAGACATCAGAAATACTCAGTCTAGGGATCTAAACCTCTTCTGCAGCATCAACAGAACTATTTAGAAGGACAGATATATTTCACAGATGATACCGCTGCTATGGAACAGACTCCTTATCTACATAAAACGAAGTTCATCCATGTCCATTTTCAAGTGTAACTTAGAATTATGGATGGGAAATAGAAACTTTACCCCAGGACTGCTCCCTGTACTACTAATGTGCAGATGCAGCTCCTAAATGCTTTAACCCATGCATCAGTCCCCTCAAATTATCTGTGGTATGATCCCAGTTATTCTCTTTAGGGCCAATATATAGTTATTGACCATTGGATGGGTAAGACTGATCTATTACTAAATGGGATAGGTTATTTCAAGCACAAAAATGGGAATTGGATAGGCTTAATATGGCCTGCAAGGGCATATAGCTTAGTATTTACCTATGAACCTATATTAAAACATTTCCATAATAGACTATATGCTGAACATGAAAGGGAAATGTTGTATTTAAACACTCTGGTAAAATTAAACCATTAGGTATCAACAGTAGGCTTTAGATGATGGCATCTTGGCTGAGTACTGGACTGTCATCTCTCTTTTGCTGGATATTGCTTAAGTATCATATTTCTGATTTCATTGCATGATCTTAGTGGTGAAATTTTATCTGTTATCAAGCATATGCTTGAATGTGGAAATATTTCTACTTTATATTATATTTCAGTGTTAATAGTTAATTCTGATACCACTTCTTACATTCATCCTGCATCCTTTTATTTCATTCAGTTTTTAATCGTTAACTTTTTTGTTCTAGTACCATCTAGATCTATGGCACATTTTGAACTCCATTTGACTAAATGCAGGTTTGACCAGTAAACGATATTTGAAACTGCATTCAGCCAAATGCAAAGACAGTGGTTATTTCATCACAAAACAATGTCATGCTCCCTCATAAAATGATGTAACCTCTGTGAAGTTGCTGCTAAAATAATCTATTCTTGACACACAGCAGTTGGGGGATATAATTTGAAACCACCCTGTCAGTGTCTATCTTTGACAACTGTGTCTTTTGGTTAAAGTGATAAACATGGTAATTCATCAAAGTGACAATTGCGTGAAGCAACTATTTGCACAACATCTTTGTTTGATTTGTGTTATAGACACTCCCATTATGCTTGAGCCGTACAACACCATATGTATGCAGGAATATCTCTTCAATACATGACTCTCCAGCAAGTATAATTTTCAAAAATACATACATCTAAACAGCTGCAAAGCAAATCCACTTTACGACACCTTTTAGCTTCCATGTACTTCATCCCTCCCAATGTATTTCACAGTATATTACTGAAGTGGTTGAAAACTGTGCAATTTCTGATTTAATATGAACCTATTAAATGAATATAAGTAAAAACAAAACCATAATCTACCTAATCCAAAACATTTAGTGCAATAATATACCTTGTGTGTTCATCTACTGACCTCTACTTCCACAATGTAGGCAAAACACCAATAAATCACAGTGAAAAGAACAGGAGTTTGGATATCTTCCGATATGCATACCACACTATATGTGTCATTGTAGTGCACCTACATTATGCTCTGTTGTACTTTGTGACATATTATGTAGTACATGGTAGAATGATGTATTAAAGAAGCAATGAGTACCTAATTGTATTGTGTGTTCTTTTCTAAAAGTACTGTCAGCTTGTTATTAAAATATTACTATAAAATGGACTACAACCACATTTGTATCTCTTACTGCCTGAAAAGGCAGAATGCTGTTAGTTCTACTATAAAATATTAAATGGCAAGACTCTGAACATCAGAAATGTTGAAAAATAATGCCTAAAACACAAAAGGTTGAAAAAGTTTTTTTTTTTATTGTATGGTAAAAG
Source organism: Protopterus annectens (assembly GCF_019279795.1). NCBI lineage: Eukaryota > Metazoa > Chordata > Ceratodontiformes > Protopteridae > Protopterus > Protopterus annectens. The sequence continues at coordinate 327,915,376 of NC_056751.1, read as the reverse complement.
CCCTCACCGCTAGATGTGGGGAGCAAACCCCTACCCCCAATCTTATATATGCCAATTCCATTGTTGCACCAACCTGAAGAAGAGTGAAATTTGGCAAAAGAAGGAAATCATTGCAAGTGCATACTTGGGAATTCCCCTGACAGTGATTTCCTATGGATACCAGTCACCAGGGTGTGTTCCTGTGCATCCAGGCACTGATTTCCTATGGAAACCAGTCACTGGGGTTGTGTTCCTCTGCATCCTGGAAGTAATTTCCTATGGAAACCAGTCACTGGGGTTGTATTCCTGTGCACCCTGGAAGTGATTTCTTATGGAAAACAGTTACCGGGATTGTGTTCCTGTGCATCCTGGCAGTGATTTCCTATGGACACCAGTCACTGGGGTTGTATTCTTCTGCATCTTATGCTTTGCACTACTGATACTTGAGAAATTCCACCATGACAATTTGAAGATATACCAGTACTGTTTACCATAACCACCCCGACTCACTAAGCTTGCCACAATAAGTACCATAATATTTACAGAAGGCCTTTTTATTGTCATTTACACTATTTTATATACATAAAAAAAAAATATATATATATATATATATATATATATATATATAGTTCCCCTTTACAAGATCGAATGGATGGAAGCTTGAAATTCATAATCCCGAGACCAGAATCTCGAACTTCCATTCACTCAAAATTGTGAATGGGAGTCTTATGTTTAAAAAAATAAAAAGTTAACTTACCTTATTGCAGGGGGCCAGGTCCCCTGTACCCTTGCAGTTTAAATGTGAATGTTCCGTGACCGCACTATAGTGGAGGAATGGAATATATATATATATATATATATATATATATATATATATATATATATATATATATATATATATATATATATATATATATATATTATTAGAGTCATCTGCCAAAGACACACTCATTTTTTTCTTTTAAAATGGACTTCCATGAATAAATTGAGGATTCTCTAATATTCCACATCATAATAAATCAGTAGAATGGTTTTAGTGCCTATGCTTTTTTCTATTAGACTAACATAATTACCTCAATTCCTCTTACCTTTTAATTTCTTTAAATATAATGCTATCTGTTCTGATGTGATACTTGCCAAACAGAAGTAAAATGAAATTATACAACATGGCCCAGGCACTTTTATTTATGGATAATAATTACAAACTAAGGCAATTAAATGAGTATGAAAATAATTATGGCTTTCAAAGCAGACGTAAATATCTTAGTGTTGTTATTATTGCCATGGTTCCACTAGACATTGTTTTGCTCACATGTAGCAATAGTTTTCCCAGCATTCCTTTGGAAATAGAATGCCTTTTTTGGAAGGGACATGATGGGTATTCAAGAATTTTCTCTGAAAGACATAATACAGCAAATAAATAATATTAAAATCAGCTTCCAAGAATGCAGAGTATACATTTTCTCCCCTGTTGTGTGACTATTAGTTGGAAATTCACTACCATGTGAGAGATGCTGTGGTGCTTGATTCCCACAGGAAAAAAATTGTCTTCAGATTCACAGAAAGTTGTTTTCAATTAATTTATTTTGCTGTTTCTGGACTTTCATAAATATCATTTGCAGACTCATTACCAATTATTTTTCCATCTCCATCAAGCTGTTGTTTAGTGTGGTGAGTAGTACTGATGTACTTTAAAAGCTTATTTCATCTTCACGACTACATATTATGCTTGTCTGTTAAGTGACTATGCCCCATTTACCACCTTGGTGCATCACCTCCAAGTTGCAGTGTGATAGTTTTGACTGAAGTATTGGCTTGTATTTTCGAGTTTTATTATTTAAGGATTATGACAATTATACTCTCCACGGTATCCAGTAACTTTATGTCTAAGAATCATGGACTTATTCTGTTTTGGAGTTCCACACTTTTACTGTACATCAAATTGAATGCTTTGTGATGCTAGTGAAGTTTCTGGTTTAGCTGCTCTTTCACCTAGCTACAGAGACAACTGGTAACTTCAAAGTAAGGTGGGGAAGTAGGGAGTAACTGATTGAATAGAGCTAACTGAAATGGGGGTGAGGCATCTTCAGGCCAGGATATTCTGTGAACATGTTTATGATTTTAAACAAATAGTTGGTCAGATGTTATGTGGAACTATGGCCCTAATCAAGTTAATCACAGCTAGATATGCAGTACAAATAGCCACCAAGGCAAAATACAACCATAAACCCTTCTTTAAGTCTGATAGAAACTTGATGTCAATGTCCAACACTGCAGAGAGCTAATAGTAAACGATGTGACATACTCAGACCTTGAGGATATAGCTAGTCTAGTAATGGATACATTCAGCTCTAACTTCAACCCCCCTACATTCCCATATAACATATCCACATCTAGACCTCCCCAAATCTCCCAGGAACTAGTTCTCAAAATACTTTCCAAGGCCAGGAACATTGTATCTGTGTGGCCAGATAATATGCTAGACTACCTATTGGCCAGCCTGAAACAGGACCTATCAAACACCTACACAAGCTATTCAATATCAACCTCTAAACAAGCTTTGTACCAGATGAATAAAGGACAGCAACAGTCAGTCCCCTGCAGAAAGGTGGAGCATCAAGGTAATTATTGATTTATTAATTATTTATTTTACTGACATTTGATTAGCAAGAAAGTCTGACTATGTAAAAGTCTATTTTCAGTGGAGTTCAGGGAGAAAAGCTCAAATTATTACAAAACATTTTAAGAAGAATAATTTTACAATCTTCAAAAATAAGACAAAAACATCTGCAGTTTAAATAATTATAACAAATTAGTGATAACTTAAAACATTGGTTAAGAATCTATACAAGTTTTATGACAATCATTTAATGTTTATAGACATTTTAGACAGTTTGTTACTCCAATACAAACAGGAATTACAATATGAAGTGAAGGAAAAACAGGCTTATGGTATATTTAGAGAGAAAGTCAGGTGAGAGAATTTGATATAAGTAAGGAAGTTAAGTGAATAAGGGAGAGTAAGGAATTATAAGGAACGAAAGGGAACTTGTTTGCATTTAGGTATATAGTTTATCCTGATTTTGAGCAAGAATAGAGCCAGATTTTAGCTAGGAAATCTTTCAGAGTGATTTTGAAAGATGGAAAGGAGGGTTATTGACCTGTTGGATGCAAGCAAGGAGTTCCAGGCCTTAGCAACCTTGTACGAGTACAGACAATGTCCAGCAGATTTGATAGATTTGTAGACAGAGTGAGGTTTTTGATCACTGGATTGAAATGACCCATTGGGAACATAGTTATGTTGAACATTTTTAGTGCTGGACAGGCAGATGGTTACTGGATAATTTTATTGGTGGTAAGAAGATGTAAACATATTAGTTGATGAGGCAGTTCTAACCAATGTAGGCTTTTTAGTGCTATACAGTGGTGGGTTCTGAAAGGGACATTTGCTACAAATTTAGCAACTTTGTTATAGCATTGTTCAAGTTTTAATTTTTGTGAAGCCTGAAGGTTAGTGAGGATGAGAGCACCATAAAGAAGTGTGGGGAGGAGGTAAGTAGTGTCAAGTGTAGTTTTAGTTGCATTGGTGAGAAAGCTTTTGCTCTGTAAAGCAGCCATAGTTTCTGATGAGTTTGTCTTATGCAATTTTGTATATGAAGGTGGAATGTAAGTTTATCATCCACAATTACCCCTAATAATTTGCTATGTGAAGTGACTTCAATGATACTATCTATATCAAGAGAGAGGACTTTAAATTTTGTTTTTTCATGACAGAGGGATTTGGGAAAAAAGTAGTAGTGCGGTCTTTTTTGGGGTGAGCATGAGTTGTGCTTTATGAAGCCATATTTCAGTGGCTGCTAAACCTTCCTGAGTAATTTTTTGGAGGTGTACCTTGTTGTCAGATGTGCAAATGAGAGTGAATCATCTGCATATTATATTAGGATGACTTGTGTGGCTGTATAGAGGGTGTTGGTGAAAATGTTAAAGAGGAAGGTACCAAAGATAGAGCCTTGTAGTACACTGATGGTGATTGGGACATAAGGAGGGAGCATGGAGTGATATTTTACTGACTGATACCTATTGGAAAAGACTAGTTTGCCATTACCTTTAGCTTTACTAACAATATCTATATTAAGTTAGAAGGGCAGTACTAGTACTAGGTGAAGGACGGAAGCCATATTGTGCAGGGAATGGAGTTCTTCCTGCAGGAGATGGTCTAGCAATTGTTTTTGATTACATTTTTCAAGCATTTTGCTGAGGTGAGATAAGATTGCTGTAGGTCTAAAGTTATTAATGTCACTTGAATTTCCTCCTTTATGCAGAGGGATAATGTATGACATTTTCCAGAGAGAGGAGGCAAGGGATTCCTTAAGTGACCTATTTATAAGGATTGAGACAGAATAGGCAATGCTACTGGCTGCTATTTTTAGGTACTCACTTGGAAGGTCATCAGCTGAAGAAGAACATGATTTAAGTTAGTTTAAGAATAGTTTTATATAGGATGTGAGCACAGGTTTGGTGGTGATATGTAGCTGTTGAGCAGGGTTGACATTAGATATTGAGGAATCCTTGGTTAGAGATGCTATACTATCTATAAAATAAAATAATTATAACCCCACAAGTCTGTCTAGCCTCATCCATAAGGCTATGCAGAGGATCATTATGGAAATAATAAATAAGGGCACACATAGTGTGCAAACTCTTGACCCAATCCAGTTTAGTTTTGCTAAGGGCAGAACCTGACTGCTTAACCTGGTTGACTTCTTTGAAAAGGTTACTGAAGTAATGCATAAGGAAAAACATGTACATCAAATATCTCACCTTGCAAAGGTGTTCCACACCATCTCCCAGGTAAATGTTAATCCCTATGAAACTCATTGGATAGCATACTGGCTCACAAACAAAACCCAGGAAATAAGGGTAAGTGTCTTTACCTCCTCCAAAAAGACTATCAGTAGTGCTATACCCCAGTGTTCAGTGCTTGGGCCACTATTCTTTGGCATTTACTTCTCAGAGGCCAAAGCTACTGCTATGCGTTCATGTCTGACCATGTTGGAGATGATTGTAAACCCAGTGCCATCATAAATTCTCCAGGGGACAAAAAGATCCTCCATGAAGGCTTTTACCAAACAAATAGCTGGTGCCATGACCACTGACTAAATCAATCTAGTAATTAGGGACCTGGGAAACTGTGTGGACAACAAGCTGTTCTTTGATCATCATGTATCCACTATTGTAAGAAAGTCCTTTTTCATTGCATAGCTTATTAATGGTGTCTAGGTCTAGTGATGTGAATATTCCACTTTATTCAACATTTATTAGTCAAATCTTTGAGTATAATGCCATCTTCAGTAAGTACCTATCCAAACATTTAACACAACTGCAATGACCACAATGCTATTTTACTGAGAAATCAAAGGTATAGATCATAAACAAGTTCATCTTCCATTTTAGAGCCCTGTCTCCCTTCTTGGTATCATACAGGCTACTGAGGGGCATAAACACCTGCTCTGGAGTTCTTAATCTCTTCTACAACATTAATATCACATGTTGGAGGCATAGATGTGTATCAAAGAGAATACAACTTATTTTGAATTGTCCTCCTGTCCACATAAAGCAAAGTGCTTCCCTTACTGCAGTGTAATCAGGATGAATGCATAGGAAATCTCAAATTCACCTCTTGTTTAGCACCAGCATCTCTTATGGATAGGGGGTAACATGTAAATGTTCTACATGAATTTGGGTTATTCATACATAAACTATAAGGCCTAAAATGTTCATGAGAATGTAGGGCTAGGCTTTTAAGGAACCACACAGATCAAGAGCCTAGTAAGTACCTATGAACTTGTAAAATGCACCTGGAGCAGGATCTGGCAATAGGAAATAAGAAGTTAGCTGATAAAATACCATTTATAGGACTGACACAGTTTTGGGGAGTTCCTCTTCTCAGGGATATAGACCACATTATGACAACCCAGTAGACTACTCAGTCTGCATTCAATGTAATATACTAGGAGAGCAGAACTGCTTCATCTTTTAACATTGGGTGTTCAGTTGTCATGGCACCAGATATAACTGGTGAACTGCATATGTCCAAAAACTCAGTTTTCCATCTTTTATATTGACAAATGGTAAAAAGCATAAAGTTAATATCAGAAAATAAATTCATCCTGAGGATACCTCTTTTCTTTTAGTAAGTTGCTAAAGGCTGTCCTATCCAGTTTAGATTTGTCCCATTTAACAGGTTTGTCAGGATGCTGTTGGTGAAGACTAACTTGGCAGTCTAATTACTGTGTCCCTTCATAAAATCATGTTGGTACCAACTAAGGAATCCATAGATGGTAAGGGCTTCATTTAGTTGTGAGGAAACAATACTTTCCAAGACATTCTGCAGGGAAGGCAACTAGAAAATAACTCAGTAAAAGTAAATCTGTTATAAAGATTCATGCTTGGACTGAGGAGTGAATATTGAAGATTTTCAGAGAAAATTAAAGTTTTTAATGATTTGTTGATAATATTTGGAAGCCAGGCACATGAAAGATTCATGCACTGTAATACGTTTAGTAATTGGCCATCAGCCTTGCAGTGCTCTAACTAGTGAGTTCTTTTAGCCATTATATTACATCCTGAATGGTAGTCGCCTATACCTTGAGCTGAAAGCTAGCAAGATCTTGCAACTATGGGATGCACGGAAGTCATTTTCTGAGCTGTAGCTAGCTCACTTGGTGCCTTCCGCAGTCCCCTATTTGGCACGGAAGACATTTACAGAGTTATAGCTAGGTCACAGAGTATCCTGCCAGTCCCTTGATTGGCTCTCCCCAATCAGAGTTACGAAGGTTAAAAAAATGTCCCCTGAGTTATATTATATTTTATACAAATTACATAATAGCTCTTTGCACTGTCTGGAACACCTTTCATGAACTAAAGCAAAAGACTACACCAGCTCCTGACCACAGTTTCTAATGCACAAACATTGTAAACAACTCAGTTATGCATCTGAAATCTCAGCTGTGGCTGTTTAAATAACTTTTGTTACTGCTTAATGATTGTGCCATTGACTTGGATGGACTTTTATACACATTTTTTTACAGTGGCAATTGTGCTCTCTAATAGCTTGAACCTGAGCCAGCTTCCCCTACTACCTGTCCTTAACAAAAACTTTGGCCAAACATGTCTTATCATTCTGGTAGCTCTGCTCACACCATGAATAACGTTGCAAATAATGGCTGATATGTATTTTCTGTCATAAATTTTGAGAAAATAGGTAATCCTCCAGGTCATCCCCTATTTAAAAGTCCACACTCAAAATGTTGACAAGCCAAAAAAAAGACCGAAAACCCAGAAAAAGAGCGACCCTCAAAGATTGCTCTATTACTTTAAACTTCCTTTTTGCAGCCCCACTGAATCCCCTGATGTGAGGCAAGCTGCCCACACCCCCTGAACTTATATATACCAACTCCAAGATCACCATACCTCAAAGAAAAAGGAATATTCCATGAAAATGCCATCTCAGACTTGGTATATGTAAGTCCTTTCTTTCAGCTATTCAATTTTCATGTTTTGGGATTCGCTCTAAATGAGTCCTGACATTTTAAATGGTTACCCTCTAAGGCCATATCATCGATGCTGTTTGAAAAGTAGGTTGTGAACCAATGCAGCTTAGTGGAAATTGTGGTTTTAAACATAATTTTAAGATAAAGACTGTCATTTGGGAAGTTATGTTCCATTTGATAGCCAAAATATAAAAAGCTAGACAGTGTCCATTTATTATATTGGTTAATACCTTATATTTCTCTAGTGTGCTTGCAAATTCTTGTCCAAAAAGGGAGCTAAAACCAGAAATTATTCAGTGGGAAGAAAGTGATTATCTGTTTGAGATCTTTGCCCTTTAGGAAGTTCAACTAAGCATAGCTCTCAGCAAATCAGGGGCAGATATTGACAGAATCAGGGACAAATCCAGAAATAATTGGGGACAATCAGGGTTACTTTTAAAATATTAATATTATTAACTTGAAATCTTCACACAATAATAGAATGTGAATTAATACATATTTTCTGAAGTAAAAAAAGTATATAACACTTAATTAGTGTCATTATTTATTAAGTGTAATTCATCACCTTTTCTCCAAAAGTCACTAGTTTTAGGAGGGATTAACAGATAGAGCTAAAATATGAGTCAAATAGGGACAGTTGAGAGGTATGCAAGTAAGTGACAGAGGTTTATGAAGGATTTTGTATCAGAGAGTAACTGACAGAAGATTTAGAGTGTGGATAGGCAACATTTTTATGATGATGTAAAGTAATGGCCATAGTTATTAAGTCCACACATCACTGATTAGTGCTACACTGGAAAATTAATAGCAGTCTTTTGGAAAAATAATGAAGTAAGGCCATTTCTCTTTTAAACATATTACTAGATAGTCCATCCATACAAACATATTAATGGACAAAACCTTATGAGAAAGTACAGGCTATAAGGGTATAAGGAGGTCTCATGATTCCTAGGACGTCATGTAATGGCTACTTGGCACATGGTTTTACTTAGTCATTCTCTGAAGTTATGCTAATACTCCTCATGTGGGCTAGACTAACACATTTTGCATTTATGCAAATGACACTAACTATCATAGGCTGGAGGCTGAGGTATGTGATTTATGACACATTTGATTTGCAGGCTGGGTTATGGGGTTAAGTCATATTTCATCAGCTTGGACTAAGTTGATTTATTATGTCAATTAAGACCACCAGTATACACTTAACATACTGTATAATGAAATGTAAAGACTGTATTTCCATTAGAAATGACTATAAGATACATTTAAGTAAATGGGATGAGGAAGAAAAGCAGCGGGTTTAATAAAGACCCAGGGTACTTTCCATCCGGGTACAACAAATATTCTTCCAGGGTCATGATACACAGTCCATTGATTAAAACTGCTGCATCTCACTGAAGCTGAAATCTTTTTTTTAATACCTTTATTCAATTATTGCCTGTGACACAGGCAAACTTACATTTATATAAAAGTAATCAAGCTATATTAACAAGTTCACATCTACAAACATTATTCATCACATAATTTGTTATATGTTCTGCAATCTAGGAAATGTTACATAAATTCTACAGTTCCTGCCTTCTCTTAAACAGCACTCCTCCTCCAACACTGTTTTTCTGTATGTATTGTTCCCACAGTTTCCATTTTTTCTAAGTAATGTACACTTACCCTTTTCTAAGTATCCTGCCTCCTGTTCTTTTATATCTGTTAGACTATTCACTACTTCAAGTAGAGTTGGTTTAGATTTTGATTTCCATTTTCTAGAAACTGCTTTTTAGTAGCCACCAGAATTAAATTTAACAAGGCCTTACTATGGCTAGGCAGTTCAGATCCTGTATCCATCCATCCATCCATCCATCCATCCATCCATCCATCCATCCATCCGTCCATCTATCTACAACACCTTTTTCCCTATTTCCCATTTTTGCACATGGGGTCAGGGTGTCACTTCAACAGTGACAATCATCTAGACCCAAAGTTTACACCACCAGGTGGTTAGTCTTCCTGCGGTAGTTCCACACTACACACTCACATCTATGACCAATTTAGAGTTGGTGATGCATCCCTGGTAGAACACATCCTTGTCAGGGCAGATCAGACATTCTAGAGATGTTCATTTGGATTGCTACTTCTCTGTTTTTGCTGCCCACTGTAATCCATCTGTTTTTCCTTCTCCACACATTCTGTGTGGTAGTATTGGTAACCTAAACATCTGAAATGATCTCGTCTATCCTCTTCACCCTACAGGACTTGGCCACAGGCACAAGTCAGCTCTGCTTAGAGACTTTCCCAGATTGTCAGCTCCTCCCATATGCCACAATGTTCTGCACTTTTCCAAAGCCTTAAAATCTCTGTTGCTGCTATTAGCTCACAGTAGACGTACTTTGGTGGTCAGAGATCTAGTCAGAATATCTTTTCCACATTTAATCTATAATCCTTTAAGTTGCAATCTGAACAACTATGTGAACTGTGTTCGTGCATTATTAATTTCAGACATTTCTAATTATTTTCTTGGAAAAGCTGAGCCTTACTATTGACCCTCCCCCCACTTGAGATGTGGTTATTTTTTCTCCTTTTTATACACAACCCCTATTTCAGGATCCTTTTTGCTTTTTTTAGAGAGTTTAAAAGGTATCCCAGCCCTAAAAAAATCAGATATCTTATTTACATTCATTTTACATATTTACATTCATTTTAAAAGTCTGCCAAGTGCCATCTTATTATGGTCCCAAAACATCTGTCTCCAGTTTCGTTGTTCTCTTCTAACACACCTTCAACATTTGTTCGCTACCTGAGGAAAAATTCTTTGGAGTATACTTGGGGTATGAAAGTATCTTTGTAAACACTAAAAGGCAAACACCGTAAATCTTCTTTACTTTGTTTTATATTTGTTGCCATACATATGTCCTCCCATTCTTTTTTTGTGAATTGCATATCTTATCTTTCTTCTTAATCTTTTCCTGACATCTTCTGTTTGATTCCTAATCTTTTAAGGGGGTTTGAGGGTAGTGATGACCATCTTGTGCACAGATAAACCCTCATAGCTGCTAACAGCAACATGTCAATTTTAAAAGGATTGCAGTTATTTGGATTTAAACCAGAAGGTCAGACTGTGAAGGTTTTCTAATTGTTTTTTTTCATAGTCCAGTAAGTGTAGCTCAGATGTTCTGTTCTTGTGAGTAGAAAATACTAAATAACACAAGACAGTGCAAGCTAGGAATGATCTATTTTCTGAGGGTCCTAAATGATCCAGGTTTTTGGGACTTTTATATTTCAGAGTAAGAAAAAAGTCAAAGATCTTTATAGGTAAATACTCTTCATGCTGCCCTTGTGGGCCACTTTAAGTCTGACTTATCTGATCAAAAGGGAGAATCAAAGTATATATCTTGTATCTGTGAGGTAAACACCTTAACCTTTATACCAACCATCCCATTATATTTGTGAGGTATTCGTAGGCCTGCAGAGGTACAAAGACAGTGACACATAGCTGTGGGTTATCATCAGCTTTCAGTTTACAAAACATTCTAACAAACCTGGGAAATCAAATCAGCTTAAGTTATCATGATATTATACAATTTATAGGTATAAGTGTATGATTAAAGTAAAAAATAATTACATGGAGTATAACTGATTAGCACACAATGATGTGCCCAGCTAGCAATGGCAAAACATAGGAGTGATCTCTGTGTAGTTATGATAAGTAAAAGTATCACAGTATAAATGCGGCTCAGTGATATCCCTGTTTAGTAAACCAAAACTTAATTCAGTGCATAACTGGCAGTTTGTGCTTTGGATCATGTATTGGAGACAGTAAGCAAGCTAGGCTGGCAATTGTACAGATAACTAAGAATAATTCACAGAAAGGTTAAGATCATGCTAATTCACATGGTCACATCTACCAGAAAATGTTAACTTTTTTGTAAGCAAAGAGGTAAATAGAGGGGAATGTAATAAACCAGCAAGGAATTATTCGTGCTTCATCTGCTCAGACAATAGAATTATGAACTTTTTATTGCACAGCCCAAGAGACAGCAGCAAGGATAAAATACATCCTACACAAATTCTTTAGCAACCGTCTTTATTTGTAAGCATGAACAAAAGACATGGACCAAGTGCACCATTTAATAGCTTTGCAGTTTCATTCAAGCATTATTAAAAAGCATTCAGTAGATACAGACTTCATTATTCATTAAAGGTTTGACCCAGTCTCTAAAGACATTTATTGTAGATCCCCAGAGGATAGCAGCAATAGCATACTGGGAAATGCTCAAAGCAATTTCTTTCAGCTTCCACTTGAATTATGTACACATACATGCTCCAGTAAGTCAGACTATCCACTTATTCGATAGAGCACAATCTTCAAGGATAGCAACATGAAGTATCCACATGGCTCAATGCTGTTTCACTGAGCTTCTGCTAAAGTCTTCAGTTACATGGCACAATGCCGTTTCACTGAGCTTCTGTTAAAGTCTTCGGTTACATGGTTCAATACAGTTTCACTGAGCTTCTATTAAAGTCATCAGTTACAATAATCAGCATTAATCGAGGAATATAGTCTAATTTTATTAAATGTTTTGTGGTTTGTATCTATATGCATGTATGAAACTATAGCCATATAAGTTCCAATTCTGTGTTTGTAAAACCTGGAAAGCAACAAAATTATCATGTTTCTTTGCTGGTAGTATGTTTTGTCCAAGTTTCTTTTAAAAAACAAATGGTCTAGAAATTTTAATATGTATGTATTATATACAGTATTTATCACATTCATTTTTTTCAACTGGTAAGAGAGGTTTTTCTGTCCACCATATATTGGTATAGCTGACAGTCATACAGTCAATCACTGAGTTCTTCTTGGAAATTGCTTTTGCTTGAAGCTGTGCAACTGGAGTTAGTATATATATATATGTGTGGGGATGGGGGGCAGAGCTCTCATTATCTGGTAGGGCTGTGTAGGGGTAAAGTGCCCTATGAATATATGGAATATGAACATTGAATATATATGTTTTTCTTGTATGTATATGTGTGCCAGTTAGTGCATAGGTATTTTTGCTGTGATATTTGTAGTAGTTGGTGTGTCTGGAGTGTTTGTTTTTATGACTGTCATCTGTTGCTATCCAAAACAAAGGGCCAACCAGTTTGGATAAAGTACACAGTTTGTCATAATAAATAGAAACTTATCTCCTAAAGTAGACATCATGAACCACAGAAGAGAAGTTATCGCAGGTTTAATAACCTGCTGTTACATTTTATTAAACCTGCTGTACTTTCTCTTCCATTGTGATTGACATTTGCTTTTGGAAATAAGTTTGTGGTGTGTTGTTAGCTATTAATTGCATTACAGCATTTGTAAAAGTAAAGTTGGTGTGTTTCCTTTGGTGATCAGTAGTGATTCAACAATGGGATGTTCTTTAGCTTGTGTAATTGGCATTTATTTTTCAGTGTAGATGGTTAGACATCCATAATACTGGCATGGAAACATTAAAAAATGGATCATCAACAGCTTCTGAGCATGCCCCAAGGATTAACCACAGAGTAGGCAAGACCAAAGGCAAGTATTTCTGCACGGGCCAGGTCCCAGTCCTTTTCTGCTAATTATATACTAGCTCCATGACAACACAATCCCTGGGCAAAGGGAATATTCCCCTTACCAAGGATTATCAATGTCACACACATGTCGATCATCTGTTTCTGTTGACCAAATGTTGACATTTGAACATTTTGTGTGTGTGTGTGTGTGTGTGTGTGTGTGTGTGTGTGTGTGTGTGTGTGTGTGTGTGTGAGTGTGTACTAACTCTGGGATCCCACCACAATGGGGACTGGACCAATACCCCTATGTCTGCTGTGCCATGATTTCACACAGCACAGGTCCCACTCACTTGCAACCTTAATGTTTTGTGGTTTGAGCTTTTCGGCTCAATATTGTGGTCTTCAATAATGTGAGTTTTCACTTAAGTAATTGGGAACCATATATAATATTGGTCATCACTCCTTCATTGAACTAGAATTCATTGAGTTGAAGGCAGTGTATTTGATGTGCAGTTCATCATTAATGTGACTGGATATGACGAACATGTTTGGTGGTAGTTTTTTTTCGGGTAAAGGGTTGGCAGCATTATCTATGTTAAACTCAAGACAATGAAACCCTTTTTGTGAATATTGTTCTATTCTCCAGTATGGAGTCGGTAAATATAAGTACGATGAGTGTGGGGGTGCAGGGGGGTTGACTCCCCTTGGCTGTGTAATATTAGAAGGTAAAAGTAGTTGTTTCTGTTGTGATTGAGTCTCTTTTTTGTCAGGTTTATACGTGGATGTTTTCTGTGTGGATGGTGGTGACCTGTTGTTGGTCATTTTGTGTGATCATTAACAAAAAATATGCAATCACAGTGCATTTGATGAGCGTTTGAATCAGTGATATTCCACATATCCGTTAATACAGCATGGTGGTTTCATCAGTAAACTGTATAAAGGGCCATTCCCATGGTTTATATTTTTATTTGTATTATATGTAGTATTTATATATGTGACAGAGACCATTTATATATGTGAGAGAGACCAGTTTGAGAGGAGCTCAAGCTATTTCTGCAAAATGAAGTAAAGACGTCAATGTAAGGTGTATAAAAGGCAGGGGTCGTATAGCTCTAAACTGAAGTCAAAGGGGAATTACAGCACAATTGTTAGGAGAGAACTTGACAACAAAGGCATCATCTGTGTCAATGAAACACTTTTACCCATGATTGTTTGCCAGAGGAAAAACCTACTGCTTTGTACCTAGGAAGTGGAAAAGAACCAAAGACTGTATTGTTATTTTGTTTGCATTCAAGGCACTGTGGATTGTGCATGGTTTGGAACACAGGCATTGATTTGGTTTATCTATTTTAGTACAAATATTTGTGTTTTAGTTGTTTTACTCATGTGCATCAGTGAATGCAGTGGACATAACCTTCCTTTTCCTGAAGCCCCACCTTAGCCTGTTCCAGCCAAGTAAACAGAATTCTCTATAGAAGACTTTTTCTCTCTCGGTTTGTGCTATAAGAAGTTGAAAAAAAAAAAGAATGTTTAGAATGTCAAGTGTTACATTGAAACACACTGAAGTTACTAAAACTGTGCACACCTGCTTCTACTCTCTGTTTGGATATTCATGCTACAGACTGTGCGACAGTATACCTCATTTCCAAAATGTGTGCCATGTTCATGAAAGAAATCCAACTGACCTTGGATTACTGATGAGGCAGCTATTGCACTGTTGTATAAGTGCTACAAACGATCACTGCTAGAGCCAAGGGAATGGTAGTGGTTTCTAAATCCATCACAACACCACAAGCTGTGCCTCCTCTGATGACACTGACCAAACAGGAAGACTTGAAGTCTTACAGAGTAGCTTTTGAGTGGATCAGTAATCAGGGAGTATGGGACCAAGTCAACTGGATTTGGATTCTTTGTGCACATATATCAGGGGATGCCATCTGCGTTTTCATGGATATGAAAAAAAACAGACTACAAGATTTGAGAAAAATGAGGAAGTGTTCACTTGCTCAAGCTGGCATCATTGTGGAGACCCTGGTACACAAATTTCATGGGCAAATATTTTCTTTAAACAGAACAATAAAGTCTCACTTATCTAAATTGCATCTCATTGCATCTTTTTGGGTATACCCAAAGGGTCATAATACTAGGGTAAGAATGACAGAGATGTTGGCAATTAATAGACCCAAAAGATTCTGAAGTTTTGTTGCAATGACAGACTAAATTTCATGCCATGAAAGCTAATATAAAGTGAAGTTGCTTAATATGACAAATGTCACTTACTAAAATAAAAGAAGCAATTACACATATGCTTTATTTTAAGCATGTAAAAAGGGGTCACACTGCTAAACTCAGTAATGCTAAGGCCGATGGTAATTTTTATGCTTACGATAACAATGCTGAGAAACCTTAAAATTATGTAGAACCAAAGGAACATGGTAAGACCTCTACTAGAATGGATGAAGCTCCATTATCTTACTGTGTAACTGCCAAATTAATTAGGTAGACTTTGCTTGGGTGAGAGAGAGTTCAGAAGTTCATAGGTTGTTACAAGGCTGATAACCACAAGGGCCATTACAATTCTAGCCACACATCCCAAACCATTTCGGTCCAAAGTATCTTAAGAGGGTGTTTGGCATGTTAGTAGGCAGGTTGCTAAGGATTTGGGGGGGTGGGGTGTTAGCTAGGATAATACTTTTCTTATTGACGGCCTCTGTCCATAAGGGACATGGGGGCCAGACTGGGGGTAAATTTATGATTTCTCATCAGATTGTAAAGGTTTTGTTTGAATAGAATCAGGGACAAACTCTGCTTTACATGGATGGAGAGCCTATTACATAGTGTGGGGATCCTTTGGGACACATATCTGTCTCTCCAACATGTTCTGTTTGTGACACAAGTGAAGTTCAGATCACTGGCTCTAGTGTTTCTGGTGCTTTTTGTTCTGTGCATGTGCAGCAGATCCATCAGAGCTGGGTCTGAGGAAGCCCTGTAAGCCAGACAAAGATCCCCTCTCAGCAGAATGTAGGAAACTGAATACAAAGACAGAGCCTTTAGGCAATCAGTGTGTGGCATGGTATTCATACCTTGAATTCTCCTGGTGATAAACCTTTGTGGGCATTTTAACTGTTGAAAGTGTCTGGTTAAACACATGCCAAAAGGGGCATTGTATTTAATGATAGGTCTGATAAGGGCTGAGTAGAGTAGTACTATAACTTCCTCAGACCTGGATGCCATACCCTTACCTATAAGTTGGGTGACATAAAATCATTTTCTTTATTATCTTAGTTACATGTTGGTCAAAGGCTTACATTTATATAAAAGTAATCAAGCTATAGTAACAAGTTCACATCTACAAACATTATTCATCACATATGTTCCCAGATCCCTTACTACTGGGTTGACTGTTAGGGGCACATTATCAATGGAGTAATTAACTTGCATCAACAGTTTCCAAAAGGGCATTATAAAGCAATTTTTGGCATTGAGTTTTAGGCAGTGGTTTGGTACCAGTCACTTGTCTGTGTTAAACCCACTTACCAGATGTTTGTGACTTGAGGAAATCAGTAATAGCTCCCAGTTTGCAGTCACCTGTGAACTTGGTGAGCCAGAGGCATTTAACATTAGCCTTGACTTCCAAGAAGTAGATGCCAAACAGAACTGGGCAGAGTGTAGAGTTCTTGGGTACTCCACTGGTAAGCAGTCTCTTGGTGGAGGTGGTCTCACTGATCCTGAAATCTTGGGTCCTGTCTGTGAGCCAGCCAGCAATCCAGTGAGTTATATAAGGGTTTACATGTAGCTCAGACAGCTTGTCAACAATGCCTGAGTGGGATATTATATCAGCTGCTTTAGCCAGGTCACAATGCACAGTATGTTACTTTTTATATTTTATCCTCATCCATTGCCTTGGTAACCCTCTCAAAGACGTCTACCAGATTAAGTAGGCATGATCTACTCTTAACAAAGCCAAACTGGGATGAGTCCAGTGTCAGTAGGTTGCCAATGTCCTTGTTTATCATTTCCATGATAAATCATTCCATGGCTTTGCATATTAGGTTTGTCAGACTGATGGGTCTGTAGTTTCCTGGGTCCATTGATGGTCTGTCCTTGTGGAGGGGAATGACTGTTGTGGTCTTTGATTCACTTGGAACCTAGCCTGTTTCAAGGCTTTAGTTGTAGAGTGCCTTAAAATGTCCTGATAGGTCATATTTTAGACTGTTCAGGAGGTAACTAGGGGATGATATTGGGACTCTTGGAAGCCGTGTTCTTGGCTTTAGTGAGTGCTGCCACCAGCTGGTACCTACTGATAGCTGTGAGAAATATAACCTCATAGTTGGCCTTGTTGGACTTAATTAGACCTGTTAGTTTCTTGTTTAGTTTCATAAGACAGCACTTGTCCTTAAGAGAGTTGCTTTTCATGATTTTTCCATGAGTTTTATTCTTTTATTATATATCCTTTTTAGGTGAGAATTCTACGAGTGAGATTTGTTTTGGGTTTATTTCTGATAGGTACAGCAACCTCTGTGCAACAATTCAAATGTTTGTATTGTGACTCTATAAATAATTCTGCATAGGTAGCTGTGATCTCAGGACTGCGAGGATCCTTGAATTTTGACAAACTGTGACTTAGTGGGCTGTAGGTTGCCTTTGAATAGTTCTTAACTGGCAGGGTTACTGGACTCTGGAAGTATGACACTCTTCTACAGGGGCCACATGTTTGTAGCCAGAGGGCTGATAAAAGGGTTCTGGATGTAATGCATATATATATATATATATATATATATATATATATATATATATATATATATATATAGATAAGGTAATATCCCCATTGCCCAACTAAAGATCCAAATGGAATTTGGAAGGTTACTACACAATACAGCAGTGTTACTGTACCTAACCCAGAAGCATGATAACTGGGAAGGATTTTCCTCACCTTTAAAGAGTTGTGGAAACAGAGGGAAGCTGGTAACACTTTTAACAAACACTGTCTTCATCTTAACATGATGAACCTTCAAGATAAACAACCCATAACCATATGCTTACCATTTCATGAATGAGAGGAGAAATGGCTGGAAGTAGTTGTGAATGTTACTAAATCTGGGTTCAGTAAGAGCCTAGTAATACTACTAGAAATCTCCAAGGAACTGAAGAGGTGAGTATACAGATAGAAGAAGACCCCCAAATCCCCTCTAAAGCCATGGAGGTTTTTGCATGTAGTAGTAAAACTAGGCTGAAATAGCAACTACAGCTACAGAAAAAGACATTTAGTTATTTATTTATTTATGTATTTATTGAATTTGTTTACTTAGATGGTCTGTCTAGGTAGATAATCTTCCTCTTTTCAGCAGAGGCCTGGGGTTGGGGGGGGGGGTAGTTCCACATAAGACAACATTAGAGTAATAAATAACATACATTTCAGGAAAAATATATACTGTGGTATAGTTGAAGTCATTATGGATTTGTTAAGGTTAAAACATAAACACACAAGAAAAATACAAAAAGAAATCCATTCGGAGTTGACACAGGTATTGGGTTGCTACAGTGCTTTCATAGTCCTGGTGAAATTTCTGTTACTGGAAGCAATATTAAGGACAATTCTCATGTCTGGAGGAAAGTTTGAGGGAGAACAGAAGCCGAGAACGGGTGTGAGAGTAGAGAGGAAAAGTAGTTAGGTTTTCCTGGAGAGTTGCAAGAGCATAGCCACTTGCTCATTAGGTAATCCTTCATCTGTAAGTTCATTGTAGTTATGGAATTCCATATTTTAGAGAGAAGATTGTCAATAAGTGTCCTTCAAGCTTTGAGAGGAACTCCGTTAGGAGCTCAGATAAAGAAAACAATCTAGGGAAAGGGGAAAACAGAGAGGAAACTGCATACACTGAAAATCAACCCAGTCTAAGGGAAAGGTGAGAGTTATCAGACATCAGTTCATGTACAGAAAAGCATGTGAAACGTCTAAGAAGGAGGGACAAACGTTTTGCCACATTGAGTGTTGTTCTTACCTACCTTTCCTGTGAAAAAGGTTGGACACTGAAACCCTTTGTCTGTGGTAATAGAGAAAGAGGTAAAGATTTCTACCTCATAAGAAACCACAAGAGAAGAAATGCCTGACCTAGCTAACCTTCTGGTGAGTTTATTTAGTTTTACAAAAGCCCAGTGGGAGAATGGCATTTTGAGTAGAGACAAAGAGAGTATAACCATGGTGGTGGTAGAGAACTTGTCACAGATTTCCCTACTTATTTTCCATATTTTGAATTAAAGAAGAGTTTAGTATATTGGAGAACTAAGAAGCAAGAAGTATTGCAGATATTAGTACCCAAACCCTTCCAGAGTCTAGTCATGAAATTAGCACATAACCACATACTTGGTGCATGGCAGAGGCTGATTAAATGGATCTTGGGCCCTTTGTGGTTTACTAACCGTAGGCACACCACACACTTTGTCTTAGTTTTAGATGATACATAAATACTCATGTTCTAGATTCACCATTCTGATTTATGACCATTCAAACTCCTGTCATTATACTGTACTGATGTCCATTCACTTGCATATATGTATGTATATATATATATATATATATATATATATATATATATATATATATATATATACTTCAAATTTCTGATTGTGATAAAAATAAAGGCCTCAGTAAAGCAATACAACTTGATTTAGGCAAAGGCATATCAGTTGTACAAATGACTGTTTAACTTGACCGTGACAGCTAGAGTCAATCATTGCCATCCACATATAGCCTCCATACCTTTCAATTATGGCCCTGTTGTTGACACTGTATACCTCTTATGTTTTGTAGTGAAAAACAGACCTTTTTAACACACATGCACACCAGTCCTGCAAAACCAGATAATTTAAACTGAGCTAACAAGAGGTCAAGTTCATCCACAGGCAGCCTCCACCCCATCCCAGCAGTTATAGTCACTTTGTTGTGCACATTTCCTTTGACTGTGAAAAATTATCTTCTTACCTCAAAAGTCATGGACAAAGTCAAAAAATAACGAGGGACACAGACTCAGAATCAGAGACAAGTTTCTCTTATAGTATTAAAAGGTAGGTAGGATAGCATTTTTTACATTAGGGTAAATTCATCAATGTCTCCCATAAGATGCTTCAACTGTAGCTGGTTTGCTGCTTTAAAAAAGAACACAGAGCACTGAGTACTGATGATCAGTTATCTAATTATTTTATTATTTTTTTTCTAAGTAAAGAAATGAAGCTCCTATAGAGTACTACAGACTAATTAGTTATTGTATTTAATTTACCTTTTTAAGTAAAACATGCTGCATTTATTTACCCAAACAATAAATCAGACAAATGACCTGTAGTGCTCCTGTTCAAAGTAGTCCCAACAATGACTCTGTATTCCTAAGATGGCCATGAGCCACACTACATCTGTGGGCTCTGGGTGGTCACACAAATAAAACAATGCTAGGATTTTAGCTAGAGTCCATCCTCAAGGTATAATTATAGAAGCCATCATATTTTATGTAAGACATCCTGACGCAAAGAAAACAGTCCCAAACCTGGGTTTACAAATCCTTTCATCCCATATCTGTAGTAGAGGTGCTTTTGAGTGAATTGCCATAATAGGGTGAGATCACTGATTAAGTCAATTAAAGGACTGCAAAATATATTGGTAATCCTAGACTATGCCATGTCAATCCATAAGGAATTCCAATTTAAAAGCCAATACCAAAGCTGTAGCAAGGAAGCTAGTTCTACTGTTCTCCAGGGTAGGGAAACCAAAGAGATATTTATTAACTTGGGAACCCCATTTACTTCTAAAATTAGACATCATTTATACCAGTCTTTTAGAGTAAAGTAACTCAGGACCTCAGTATATAATCTCCATACCGATGGTCTTGTGGAGCAATAGTACAGGACTTTAAAGCCCATGTTCTGGAAGGTTACTGAAGAGCATGGAGAAACCTGAAATGAGTTGCTACCTTACCTGCTATTTGCTATCCAAGATATATCTTGGGCACTGGCAGGGTTTAATCCTTTTGAACCCTTGGATGGCAGACATGCCAGGAGGTTGTTAGCTATCATCAAAGAGGCATGGGAAGAGGGAAAGACCACATTTACAATTCTACTGAAGCATTACATTAGATTCCAAGACAGATTAAAAGTAGTAATTTTGATTGTACAAAATCATGTGGAAAGAAAACAAGCTAGTCAATATGTGATTTATAACAGAAATGCTACAATGGAGAAATCCATGTCACAAATGAGATATTAGTCTTACCTTCCACTCAGCAGAGAGAGTTATTAGCCCCCTGGCATTGACCATTTAAGGTAATGGAATAATTACATGATGTAAATTACAAATTCAGACAATTAAGGTGATGTTCCAAACAAATATATCATAGGTTCATAGTTTAGTACTAAGCTAACTGCCCTTGTGAGCCATTTTAAGCCTAGCCAATTATCCCTTGTGAGACTCAAACCCTGCACCCTGTGTTTGTAAGGCAAACACCTTAGCCATTGAGCCTCATGAAAATATCTTGAAACCTCGAGAGAAATACAATCAGCTGTGGGGAATCTACTAGTTGAAGTTAGTGAAACTGATAAGGAGAAATGGCTGTTGTCCATTGATCAGGTCCCTGTAAGATGACACATTACTAAAACACAAAAAAGTAACATAGGGGTCTGAATGGATGAAATCCAGGAATAATTCAACAATAAGGGTCTGAATGGAGATATGATAAAATCAGTAAGCAAAGGAGAGTAGCACTGCTAGAATTGAATTCATCCTCAAGTGTTGGTGAGTAGCTTCACAATGTAGACCCTGTTTTTTACAAAATCTCACAAAAGTGACACTGATACATAGACTGTATTTTATATAGCATATATCATGGACAGAAGTAGCTTAAAAAATAAAAGAGACATCTAGGTGCACAAGTCCCAGGATAAAAATGTGCCCAACCCTGGTAGAGCACTGGTGTCAGGATTGGAAAAAATGACAGTGTTGAATTCTCAAGACATGGAAACGTTCCTTCAATGAGGTTAGGCTAGGGTCAGAGGGAGAAGATGGCCCCCCTCTTGTAGAAGGAAGTTGTAGTCCACTAAAAGTCACAAAAACTGACAGGCCAAAAAAGAGCCATAAAGATGATAGAGTGGACTACTGAGGATAGGAAAGAGATCATTTATTGTTACTATTATGCAAGAAACCCAGAATTCTGAGCAGAAGAAATACAAAAAGATTAAGAGAGAAATTAGAGGAAAGAAAAATACTTGCACAAGAAAAACCGTTAAAAGCTTCAAATGAAAATTTGTGCTCATTAATACAACAGATTCATGAAAAACATTATATAGCCCAAGAAGTCTTGGTCTGTTTGGAAAAAGAAGCGATTGAGAAAGTATGAAAATATAAAGAACAAAATCTAGAGATTTTTGCAAGGTATACAAAAGAAATATGGACATGGGAAAGAAAGAGAAATATGATATGGTGCAATATTTTAGTAAAGGAGAAAGCCAAATTAATCAATACAAAAAACAGCAACCCCAAAGATATTCAAAGAGAAATATAGACAAAGGCACCCGGATATAGAAAATTTCACAATACCAAAAATAAGATCACAAAGGGGAACGCAGAACAGAAGATTAGTAAAGAAGAAGTTAAAAAATAGAGGAAGAAATGATGGAATACCTGTGAAGTGAAGTATTTAGTATAGAACTTTTAACACAGGTTATATCATAGCATGATGGAATAGTGAGTCCCCCAAGTAAGGAGAAATAGGAGAAGCAGGAGACATCTGAAGAAGAAATATGGACATAGGCAAGAAAAACAGATTTAATATGGTGCAATATTTATGGAAAGGCGAAAGCAAAATTAATCAATACAAAAAGAGAAACGCCAAAGATATATGAAGAGAAATACAGGCAAAGGCATCTACATATGGAAAGTTTTGCAATGCAAAAAATAAGAAAACAGAGGGAAAGTATAAAGGAAGATTAGTAATGGAGAAATTAGAGAAATATAAAATGAGGTTATGGATTACCTGCGAAGTACAGGTTTAGTGTATAAAATCTAGCTCTGATAACAATACAGCAAGAATAGAATAATGAATCTCCAAATTAAAGAGAAACCGGTGGAGCAGGAAACATCTAATCAGTTGCCATATGAAGATACTTTGGTGCCTTCAGCAGGAAATCAGTATAAAAGTTCAGTTGGAGTTGGACAGCAAGGAAAGGAACAGGAAACTGTGACAACTCTGATGCAGTCAATGTTGTGGAGTGATAGGTTTGTGAGTTCCCATGTGAAGGAACAGTAGATGACACAGGATGAAACTGAGGAGAATATGGCACAGGAAGATGCTCTGGAAATTTTTGCGGAATGCCCACAGGAAATGGAGAAAAAAGAATGTGCCCTCAATTTAGAATAAAATGATCTAAGGGAAGAGTTGCTTGATTTTTGAGAGAGAGATAGACTGCAGAAAATGAATAAGACCCAAAATGTTAAACGTTTGACAAAACAAATGAACACAGTAATCAAGATGGTTCATAGAAACTCCTGCAATATAACAGAAGTAAATAGGGTATATTACTCTGCAGCTAAATTACTAACAGATAAAAGACATACCACAAAAACACAGAGCAGTAAGGGAGGGGAGAGATTAAATGCCATCATAGAAGTATCTAACAGAGAAAACTATAAAACAATTAAGACAAGAAGTGTCACTGTTAGAAGAGTATAGAAGATGGAACAGATCAACAAAAATGCTCAGAAAGATAGACTTGATAAAAGCAACATGCAGTATCAGAACAGATCAGGATCTATCATATACTATTGCAAATAATAAACTAAATATATCAGCACAGGAAGTATAAGTTAAAAGATATGCAGATAAATATAAAGGGACAGTACAAAATAAGCAATTTATTGATTACACAAAAACGTTTTATAAAAAATTGAGAAACAAGGCAAAAGGAGATGAAACACCACCAAAAAAGAAGAAATAGACCCATTTTGGAGAAATATGTATGAAGATCCTGTAGAACATAACACAGGTGCTGAATGGGCAGAAAAAGTAAAATAAAGAATAAGAAGTTCAAATGTACAGTATATGAAATCGGATGAAGTAATGGCCAGAGAAATTAAAAAAAAAAATAAGAAAAGCTCCTAAATGGAACCCCCCAGGTCCAGATGTGCTATCTAATTTCTGGGTAAAAGTATTATCATATTTACATGAAGATTTACCCATGAGTATGCACTATTTATACGTACACCCCAAAAATATGCCAACCTGGCTAACAACAGGAAAAGCAATACTCCTCCTTAAGAGCGAACCTGCAAGCCATCCTAAAAATTATAGACCAATAACTCACCTTCCAGTGATGTATAAGCTATATACTAGAACTGATGGTGATAGAATTTATAGTCATTTAGAAGAAAACTCAGTCATGGCAATGAAATAAAAAGGGTAAGAAAAGAAAGTCATATGGAACAAAGGATCATTTGTTGCTAAATAAAGTCATAATGGAGAACTTTAAAAAGGGGAAGAATCTAAGCATGGCATGGATAGACTACAAAAAAGCATTTGACAGCATCCCACATTCATGGATAAAAGAATGCTTAAAAGTGTATAAGATATACCATACACTGATCAATTACATTACAGCAACCATGAAACAGTGGCAAACCACTTTGCAGTTAAGGCATGATAAAGGACTAAGTATAATTCCAGGGATAAAAATTCAAAGGGAGATATTTCAGAGTGTCTCTTTGTCACGGCTGTTCTTTTTTCTTACCCTTGTCCCATTAAGCTGTCTACTTAACAGAATAGGTCATGGTTACAATCTGGCTCTCAGAAAACAACAAAGTGTAAAGACTTTTTAACTTCTTTTTGCAGATGATTTTAAACTATACAGTTCATCATCTAAGGCACTGAAAGCACAATGACAAGTGGTCAAAACTTTCTCAGATGATATAAGAATGTCATTTGATCTTGATAAATGTGTAAACGCAACCTTTAAAGCAGGGAAGCTGCAGCACTGAGAAAATATCAGTCTGGGACAGGAATGTGATATAAAAGAATTGACCAAGGAGTGTATACATATTTGGGAATTGATGGTGGATCAACAATAAAACATGAACAAATGCAAATAAATTTGCTAAGGAATATTTTAAAAGACTAAAATTAATATCAAAAATAGCTCTGACATCTAAGAACAAGGTTGAGGCTATAAACCAATTTGCTCTTCCTGTCATAACTCGCAGTTTTGGAGTTACTGACTAGCTCCAAAAGGTATTGCATCAATTGGACACAAAAACAAGAAAAAATGATTCATGCTTATCAAGTGATTTATAAAAATCAATGTATACCAAGATTATATATTCCCTGTTCTGAAGTAGGTTTGAGCCTCTTTGAAACTGATTACAGATATAGATCTACAATCGTAGGACTGCATACACATCTGCTAATCTCACAAGATCCAAACATAATGAAAGTTTCAAAACATTAGGAGAATAAGTCTAAGATGACTTCCCTGCTTAGTTTAGCAGAAGCATATCAATGTCAAGCAAACAGAGCTGGGAAACCTATTAGCAGACAGATTTGGCCAACATTTCACATCCTTATCCCCTTCAAAATTATCAAAAACCTTCCCCTAAACCTCCCCCCAACCCTACATATCAGAAGAACAGGTCATTAAAGCCTTGTCCAAGGCAGCAAAAAAAAAAAAAAAAAACAGCTTATATGGGACCAGACAACATCCCAAGCTGTCTTCTAAATCGGCTAAAATATGAACTAGCATCACCATTAGGTACCCGTTTTAATCATAGCCTAACTATAGGTTTTATTCATGCAGAATGGAGAACAGCAACAGTTATTCCCCTCCACAAAGGTGGCCTAGCAACAGACCTGGGGAATTACAGACCAATAAGCCTGACCAGCCTCAACTGTAAGGCCATGGAATGTATCATTATGGACCTCATAAATAAAGACATAGGCGACCTCCAAACCCGGGATCCTACCTAATTCAACTTTGTCAAGAGCAGATACTGCCTGTTAAATCTGGTGGATTTCTTTGAAAATGTGACCAAGGCCATTGACAAGGGCAAATCTGTGCACACGGCATACATTGACTTGACAAAGGCTTTTGACACAACCCCACACTCAGTTATTACTGATAAACTTAGCAAACTGAATGTAAACACCTTTGTTGTAAGATGGGCTGCAAACTGGCTCACATACTGGACACACACTATCAAAGTTAGTGACTCCACATCAACCAGCAGAGCTGTCAGTAGTTGGGTGCCACAGTGGTCAGTGCTGGGCCCCCTACTGTTTGGTATATACTTCTCAGAAGTTCAGGCCAAAACTAAGGGGTTGTGGCTGCCCAAGTTTGCAGATGACTGCAAAATGGGTGCAATTATCGAATCCCCAAGTGACATCAGTATACTCGAGGAGGGTCTTACACAGATCAATGACTGGTGTTTAGTCACAATGTCAAACTGAATGCAAAGAAATGCATCATTTCCTTTGGAAAAACAGTGTCCCTTCACACTGTCAAATCATCAGCAATACCATAAGTACCCACGAAGTGGTAAGGCATCTGGGATCACAAGTAGACTATGACCCTAACTTCAACCACCATGTGTCTACTATAGTAAGGAAGACTTTCTACATAGCGCACTTAATTAGTAAAGGCATCACCTTGAATGCAAAGGTGGTTAAAACCCCTCTATACTAGGCACTAATCCAACCGATAATTGAGTATAACACCTCGTTTGACATGTACCGTACAAAGCACCTGTAGCAACTGCATACACCAAAGCGGTTTCTAACAAAGAAGATCAAGGAACACCAGCATGTGCCATACACAGACTGACTAAAGTCCCTGCCACTATACTCATATAGATGTCTTAGGGGACACTTATGCCTGGCTTACAGAGCAATCTCAGACCCAAACCTAATGAACTTGCTCCATATCTCTAAATCAAACAGGACTAGAGCTACATGTTCCATGGACCTAAATATGACCTGAGACTTAAATAGGACATGCTGGAGGGATTTGTCTCCCAGTGACTGCCACATCTTTGGAATAGGGTGCCAATTCATGTGAAACGGAGCACTTCTATGACATTGTTAAAGAGGAATCTGGATGAGTGGATGTGGCAGCATAAATTCTTACAGAGGATAGCACCTACAACACTACTGGACATGGGCAGCCATTACTAAATGCAATCCTGGGTATTGACTAGCATATCTATGGTATTACATTGGGATGAGTCAGCTAGGCATGAAATGACCTCCAGGTCGATAGCCTAGTAAACTCCTATAATCCTATGATCCTAATGGAAATCAAACAGTAAGTAGATAAAAATCAGGCAACAACTGAATGTGCAAAAAAACAAAAGAATATGAGGTGAAGCATAAGATAAGAAGGCAAGAAATGAGGAAAATGTATAAATATAGTTGCAAGTACAGAAAACTCTTGGAACAACCTGATGTTGATCAGGCCTTAATTCAGGAATGGTTAAGGAGAGGTGAATTTAAACCAAAAGATAAAAGGTTAATATTAGCAACCCAGGATAGTGGACTATGTGCACATTAATTTACTAAGTCCACTGAACATGTGGAAGAAACAAACAAATGCAGGTTTTGTAAAACAGAACTGGAAACAGTTACACATCTTGTTGCTGGGTGTCAAACACTCATAGCAGAAGGACTGGATACTGAAAGGCATAATAATGTGGCAAGACTGTTGCATTGGGGATTGTGCAAAAATTATAATACTGAAGTAGCTGAGAAGCATTGGAAACATAAGAAACAAAGTATTATAGAAAACAATGAAGTTTACATCACATGGGATCATCCATTACCAACATTTCAAAAAATAGATGCAAGAAAAACAGATATAGTAGTTCATAAAAAGAAGACAAAAGCAGCATTGATCAATGAAATTACTACACCCAGTGACTACTGTGTCTATATACAGAGACATAAAGTTATAAAATAACAGAATTTATAGGCAGAATGGAGAGCAATGTGGAAAAAAGATATCCAGGCAGTTCCAATAGTAATAGGAGCAATGAGTCTGATAATAAAGAATTTACAGTCGTACTTAGATATGTTACCAATACATGTAAATCCATATGAATTGCAGAAGGAGTCAATACTGGGCACATTGTGGGTGCTGCAAAGAGCACTTCTGGCTAACATCAAAGATTGAAACAATGCTAATTTCACAAACTTTAATCATACATTGACTTAGGAATGGGATTCATTCCCAACATGGTATTAGAAACCCAAAAGAGTTGGAGAAATTAAAAAGAACATAAGCGGAATACCAGGCATGTGATCAGAGGAACTATGAGATGCCTAGATATACGAACCCTTAAGCAGATGCATTTAGATGGTTTTGCCACCATTTACAAGTACTTAATAGTGCTCACTTCCCAAATCAGGCAAAAAGATACATTATAACCCTGGAGTAAATTTGTGTCTGCACTCAGTACCACACTTGATATTAGTCAAAAGGCCACCCATCCAATTGGCAAGACTAGCCATAAAAATAGACAATTTACTGCATTGCATGACTAATAGTGGTAACTTATTCCATAGGTTGGGAATATTTTGAGTTAGAAATCTATCCCTTTTCTAAGTCTTGCTTATTTGTTGGTATAAATTTGGGACCATAGTATGTGTGTTTGTAGAACTACTGGAATTTTGGAGAAATGTGAGGTCAAATAGGAAGGGTTCATTCATGACTCAGAAAGAGAGACACAGGTTACCTCATAACAGCTCACAAGTTAGAGTGGATATTGAAAGTTGTATTAATAGATCTGGACACTTGAATGATTTAAGGCCTTTAATTTTCTTAGTGAAAATCTTTGGAGCCTTTCCAGTTGAGTGATATGCTTGAATCTCTACATACCAAAGAAGCCATTGTATTTGATGATGAGTCTGCTAAGGGAAGAGCAGAGTGAAAAATACTGCTTTAGATCCTGAAGATATTCCTTTGGAAATTAACTGAGGTAAATTGAATGATTTCCTGACTATGGTGGAAACAAGATAATTGAATATGGTGGAAACATGATGATTAAATGAGAAGGAGTTTTCCACATAAATACACACGTCTCACATAACTGTATCTGTCTAGAAAGGCATATTAGATATGAGGGAGGAGCAACATTTTACTGACTGCTATTATGCTGCAACTTTTCTAGTTAGTTGGAAACCATTTTCAGTACACCAGAGGTTTGCATATTCTATCTGGAGCAGTTTAGTATCAGGGTATGAGCAGATCACCAAACTTGGTCAACCATATTTCTAGGATGTTGGCTTGGATGTCTGAAAAATAAATACCAAACAGGATCGGGCCCATTACTGATCACTGCAGTGCTCCACTAGTTACCAGTAGTTGCAAGTTGGCCTAAACTGGAGGTAGCAGCAACTACCACAATCACCTGTTGCATAGCCAATTTGAAATCAAGAAAACAATGTAGGGGTTTGGTTCCCTATCAGAAGCCTGAAACACTATAAGCCTGAAAATCAAAATCCTGAAAACTATAGACTGAAAGTTCAAAATCCTAAAAGACCAAAATCCTGAAACTCAAAATCCTGAAAACACAAAATGGACATACTGACGTCATTGTGGCTTTGCTATTGTTAGCCCTGTGGTGTTGGGTCAGGCATGTATGCAATAGTGACAAATATTGGGGTTAGGGGCGGTTTAAAGTGAGTTAGGGTTGAGTAGGTCAGGTGAGTGGTTGGTAGATATTAGTGTCTTTATAGTGACATATTAGCATTATTTGTGTTTTCAGGATTTTGAGTTTCAGGATTTTGGTCTTTCAGGATTTTGAACTTTCAGTCTATAGTTTTCAGGATTTTGATTTTCAGGCTTATAGTGTTTCAGGCTTCTGATAGGGAACCAGGGGTTTATATTAAGATTGTGTAATTTTTCAAAAATGCTAGTATAGATGATAGTATCAAAAGTCTTGGCCAGGTCAAGATATACAGCATGCATGGATTGACCACTGTCCAGAATCTCTGTAACCTTTTCAATGAAGTTTACTAGGTTCAAGAAACAGGATGTGGTCTTTATAAAACTACACCGAGTGAGGTCCAGATATGTTAAGAGGTATAAATGAGTTTTTGTTTGATATATTCCATGGCCTTGCATATAATGGTGGTGAGACTGATAGTCCTATAATTACCTGAGCATATAGAAGGGTCAGCCTTGTGTAGGGGAGTTCCATTAGGTGTTCTTCAGGCATCAAGCACAAACTGTGTGGATAAGTTCAGGGCAAACACTATAAGTAGAGGTTTGGTTATTGCATACTAGGCACAAATGAGAATGCAATCTATCATATTAAGTGGTCCATAGAAGTTTTAAGTTTTTGCCTTTGACAGGGATTCTAAGATTTGTTCCAGATGATTTCATGGATGATACATGTTTAGGGAATGCTGGGGCAACAATAAAGGTTAGATGGAGTTAAGATAGGACTAAATTTGGCTGGTGATATAGTGGCTATATCTTTGGGATAACAATATGTAATAATAATATGGATGAGCTCAGTGCATTGTTGGGCACTTCTTAATTTCTTGACATAGCTGAAGAAAGATTTGTATTTTCCTTCTGTATGTGCAGAGATCTTCATTTTGCATTCTAATAATGGTCTTATTTTCCTTGCTGTTATGTTTCAGTGTAGGCCTGAGGTAGTGGGATGAGGATTTCTTACAACCTTTTTCTTATTTTTCTTTCATTATACTGTTTATTTATATGGGAGTTCCACTAGAGAGGTTTATTCCTGAATGTAATACCATATTTAGGTAGGATGAGTATGGACTTTTGTATATAGCTGTTTAGTGGCTGGAAAAATAGAGGTGATTGCATTGGTTCTCTTATTTGGGTACATTTGCAGAGACTGTTGGTAATTTTGTGTAGGTCTTTTATAAGAAGAAGCAATGCTTCTGTGGAGAAGGTCTAAAGAGGTATAATTTGGTGGTGGTGTGGTACCACTAGGTATGACAGAAAAAAAATGGATGATTTGTGGTCAGATTTGTACAGGAAAGAGGAGATGTAGGGTGGGATATAGGTAAGGGCTTGCATTGGTAATGAACAGATCAAGGATGTTAGATGCTCCAGTAGATAGTTTTAAAATTTGCTCAGGCGCATTGCAATTGATAACATCTAGGAAATACTAAACATATCCATGTTAGAAGTGTTAAGTGTGCCAAGTTATTCTTGGGTAATTGAAGGCCCCAGTAAGAAAATATTTGGATTGATATTTAACCCCTCAGTGGTATTAACATACTTCCCATGTTCTTTGTGGGACATTAAAAAGGATCTTTAGCTAGAAATGAAGTAATAATCAATTTGTTAAGGCTGATTTAGATCTCCAGGAGTTCCAAGTTAGGGTCATGGGTAATTTGACATGAGTAATGGTGTTTCTGACCAATAAAGTTACTCCCAAAAAGTTACCCAAGGGCTTGAAGGAATGAAAGGACAAGACCTCATTATACACAGAGTGCTGTCATTGTACTGAAACTATGTTTTAGTAACTGCAGAGATACAAATGCATTCACATTGCAGGAGGGCTTCAAGTTCTGGCAACTTTTTATTTAAACTCATAACTGTAGTTAGTTCCACCATGATGTTGCCCAAATTTCAATATGAATTTGCTATGCAGGAATGTATAGTGTGGTGACTGTGCGTAAAAGAGGCTCTATGGGGGCAGCAAAGGCTTTAGCTAGTTTGTGGAAGCCCTGATATAAAGGGTGTCACTCTATCCCTGGCAGAACAGGAAGTCTTATCTACCATCTCACTTCAAGTCAACAGGTAGAGAATTCTCTTAGAATGACACAAACTACTTATCAAGTTGTTAAACCCAATGATCTTGTCTTGGTATCTAGGCATCATTTGTGGTAATGACAAGATACTACTGAAGATTAGGGTCTTTCATCCACTAGTGCATACATAGTATGTTCCATCATGTCTTTTCCATCATGTCTCTCTGCATGTCCCTCTAGGTGGAGTCCCTATGGTCATTAACTCTCACATAGGCCACCACTAGGTCATAGTGATATCTGGTTAATTTAAGGGACCTTAGGGACCTTGTAACATAATGGATCCTGGCACTGGACAAACAGCTTATAAGCACTCTTTTCTTGTCCAGCCTGGTGAGTGTGGATCCTGTACACTTAACTCTAGAGTCACCTATGGCCAAATTTTTCCTTTTGTGGAAGCAGTATTAGCAGACCTTATGAGTTTAGGCCTACTTTTCTGCAGTAATTGTGACTGGAGAAGAAGTAGGTATTCTCTCATGCACTGGAGACTGGGATTGTTTACAGCGTGTCCTTCAAGGCTTTGGCAAATTTTCCTCTACAGCCTCATAGCTTATGGGCTTAATTTTATGTTGTGATTATTGTGGTGTTATAGAGGCATGATGCTTGTCAACTATGAACTGATACAAGAGATTTGCCTCCATGTTTCTTAAATATTTAAACCTCTTACATGTTATACTATCAACTGGAAAAAGTAGTGCACAGATAGTAAGCTTAAAACAGTTGATAGACTACCTTGTAACACGTAATACAACCAGACTGACCACTGATGGAGTGAGATCAGACTGTTGAGCCATGTTGCCAGAGTGTGGATAACCAGGATTGGTTGTAGTACTCAAAGTTTGGCTGGAGACTACTACAGAAGGCCCTTTAGTGATGAAGTACTTATGCTGATACTCTGAAGTTAGGTTAGATAGTGGCTAATGTGTTAGTACTTATAAAACAGAGAGAATTAGGTTTGTCAAGACTAATAAACAGTGGTGATTTGCCTATTGGGTACCACCTAGCTTCTACTAGTGATGGTCGTACCACAGCTATGCTCAGATAAGAAAGAATATCACTTTGCTACTTCTCTTACCAGAAGCAAAACATTTGCAGTAATCCTAAACTGTTTCCTGACATGCAGTGAACAAGATTTTTGGTTATCAGTAGCCTTGTCTCAGATGTTGCAGGGGGTTGTAAGCTTGTTGTAGCCTTCTCTTAGTAGGTCATCTGTATAACATTTACAGCAGCTCAGCCCAAGGCAGCTAAACTGTGCAATGGTCCAAAGTCAAAACTGCTGAAGAATTATCCACAAAAAATGTTCAGTCAGACTGATCACTGAAGTCCCATACACACTGACAGATCACAGGCAGTCAGGAATCAATGTTCTCTGACCAGGAGAAGAAACTCAACACTAATGTCCAGCTGGCTCCATAGAAGCAGTTTTTTTTAGATTTTCCAACAATAAAGTAGTCCAAGAAGGGTAGGAAACAATGTCCCTCAGTCAGGAATCAATGTTCTCTGACCAGGAGAAGAAACTCAACACAAATGTCCAGCTGGCTCCATAGAAGCAGTTTTATTTAGATTTTCCAACAATAAAGTAGTCCAAGAAGGGTAGGAAACAATGTCCCTTTGCTCCTTCTCTCACCAGGAACAAAACTGAAGCACTAATCCCAGGCTGATTCCTGAGAAGTAGTTTGTAGTCTGCCCAGTAATTGGAAGTTTTGCCCCAGGTTTTGCCAATTTTAAAAGCAAAATGTCAAAAAAGGGATTTATTGCAGTGTGCACTAAATCAGTGGGAAGATAAGAAAAATACAGTGACTAAAAATGTGACAGTCTAGGAGAAGGGCTTCAGCAGTCTAAGTGGGATGGAAGAGGTGTAGCAATTCCTGTTAAAAATAACCTAACAAAACATCACACTGAGATCAACCGGGGGGGGGGGGGGGTAACTTGACACCCTACAGTCTGAGTCCCAGAATCTGTGAGGAATGCAGTTGGAGAGGAACTGAGAAAAGAGGTTCTAACTAGGATTTATTGAAAAATCCAACAGCAAATAGAATAGCTCTGTAATTTTGGTTTAAATCCAGATGGAACCATTTGATTCTGTTAACTTCAGAAACCTTAACAATGTTGTTAATTTGTTTGTCCTACTTAAAGGCTAAATGAACTGATGCAACAACTCAGGAAAGTTGAAATCTTAACAACAATGATAGGCTACTGGCAGATTATTCTGACCGAGGAGGGTAAGGAAAGCCTGCCTTTCCAATTCTTGAAGGCATATTTCTACCTCCACTTCTATTTCACTTTTACAGTTCCCCAGCAACCTTCCAATGGTTAAGGCACAATGCCCTTAAATGTTATTTTCCCTATAGCATGGCATGACTAGATGATGTGCTTGTACATTTGGAAGACTGGGATTCACACTTACCAAAATAATTGCTATTTTAAACTCCCTTAAGCAGGCAAGACTTACACTAAATGCACCTGAAAGCAATGCTGGCATGACAGAAGTGAAATATCTGGTTTTAGGGAGGGGGTTTTCAAATATAAGAAGGAGAAAATTACCTATAACAAGAATGAGTTAATTGAAGCTAGTTTAAATTCTTAAATACATTTTTGGATATTACTTTGCTGGTGTATTTCTTATATATAATGGAGAAGAATTGTTATTAAAGGAAAAGCTACAAAAATGCTACATACTATTAGACATCAGCTATTTTAATTATAATCTAAAAATTTACTTCCTAAATTAGATTATAAACAGAATAATTCCTGCTCTTTTTTGTAGACTTAAATGAAATGCATCATATACCATGTCAATGAATTTTTAGATTTATATGTAATGTGTCAGGAAACATGTCAGTGAAAATCATTGTTGTTTGAAAATAGCAGGTTGTCAAAATACACATCCTGTTGTTATTTTAGAGGGAAAAAAAATATGGTACCACAGAGTTGCATTAGTAAGTAATAAGTTTAATTTAAGTGTTGGTGAAAATTTAACACATAAGCAAGTTTTTCTTTCTCCAAGAGGACTAGCAGTGTTGGGGAAGCTTTCATTGGTCCTCTATACGAGGACCCCTGCAACAGATTATATAAATGTTGCACCATGAAGTCATTTCTGTTTTGTGACTTATTTAACTTGTGTATCTATATACCCCAGAACAGGGGTTAGTTGTTCTTTCAAAGATGATGCAGACAAGTAGCATGAGACAGCATTTTATATGTTATTAATTTAAATCGGAAAACGAAACACGCTTTACATAGAAGAATAATGAAACATAAGAATGCTATTAGGATTTTAAGCATTGGGAAAATGCAGAAGTGAAACAAAGAATGTGTTCTGTCTAACTATATTCTGAAACACTGTGCCACAGTAACCACATATTCAAAGAATGGATTGTGTCAATCTCAGTGTCCCGGTCTTTATGTGCCTGACCAAGGTCTTTAATTCAGTACAACATTCCCTCTTCTTATAAGAACTAATCCATTATTAAATGTACTGATTGTTCCCTTGCAGGATCCATGTATATCTAAAGCAAAGCAGGAAGTTCTTCCATCTTCAGGATAAGAGAGACCTGTATCATAGCTCTATCCCTGCCCAACTACTTTTCATCATTTTCATTAGCAATTTAACTGTCACATTCCCCAAAATTCTATAGTTTTTTATACCAATGAGATGGTCATACAGAACTATTATTTGTTTTCCTTTTGTACAAAATCCATACTTGAAAACTGTCTAAAAGCACATCCCTGCTTGTTCAGTACCTTAGGTTTAACATTAATTGTTAAGAAAAAAAAGAAGCCATTATTTTAGCATGAACACACAACTATGTTAAGTCCCAGAACATGGGTCTCTTACCTACAAATCAGGAGGTAACATACTTTCAGCAAAATATTTTAAATAAATAAGCTTCTAAGTCATTTGGTAACTGACTTTTTCTTCCCACTTTAATTATGTTCTCATAAACTGGGAAACACTATGTGTGATATTCATAATCTGTGAGTTCACAGCTATGTAGTGGTTATTTGCAAGAAGCATCACTACACATGTAATGTCCCACCACTGGCCAGTAATCAGGGACCCTCAATCCTCACCACTGGCAATAGTGGGGGATGTATACACTGGGAGGATGACAAGTACACACACACAGTAAAGTGCAATGTCCCTTAAGAACACACAGAGACCACAGTCAGTCTTGGGCCGGTTTCTCCCTCTTTCTCCAGATTGCCAATAAGACTGGCACAGCTACAGAACTGAGATTGCCAATAAGACTGGCACAGCTACAGAATTGAGATTTCAGCTGCGTGGCCAAGCCAAGACCTCCAGCACCCTGCCCAAGTAGCTGACACACACACACTTTAAGATTTGTATATACACACACACACACACACACACACACACACACACACACACACACACACACACACACACACACACACACACACACACACACCTGGGAAAGGCTGACAGAGGTTTACTAGCTATGCCCCTTTTTGCCCAGACTATAAGTTAGTTATTACTACCACCAGCCAACTTTTTATCAGCTACTTTAAGGCCCTTAACAAAGGATGTCCAGTCTTACTTTGTAATGCTACTATTAATCCAAATGGTAGTTTGACCAAGAGCAAGGCTGTTAGGAGTGGAGCACAGTGTCAACAAATAAATATGTAAGTACTATCAGAACTTAAATAAGTCTCACAAATATCAGCCACAACAAAAGGTTTAAATTTATTTAATAATAAATAATAAAAGAACAAGAAAATACTCGGTAAATAATCACAGTTATATCAGAGTTCAAAATCACAGGACAGTCTCAAATAAATAAAGAAAACATCTAAGCTATACTTCACTATATTCCTGTCTGACTCTAAGAGAAATTACTGTACCCTAGTTAACTTATCTTCAGAGCAAGGCAAGTGTGGTGAATGGATCTTCTAGCTGATTTTGTTGGGTCCAAGTCAGAATACAGAATACTCTGTCTCAATAAGAAAGATGTCTCAAATTAATACCTTAAATATTACTGCTACTTTAGCTTGCAGGATGGCATCACTTCTTATCATCTTACTTTAGAGCCCAAGCTAAACCCCCATTGCTAGAAACTACCAGCCTTTAGAATCAGGGGTGTAGCTAGGATTTTCAAATTTGTACTCACAGCTCTCAAACTGCTACCCCCCTCCCCAGCCAAGCTACGGCCATTCTCGTAATTCACGGCTCGCTCTTTTAGTGTCGATGAAGAGGCATTCGCTGTAATGCCTCTTCAGTAATATAATATAAATTCACTCAAACTCAGTTCCTTGAATTGAAAATTAACCTGAAATGTCAGGTCTTTGAAAAATGCAGCATGGTAGTTGGGGTAGAGAATTTATGCTTTTGTTTTCTGTAACTAAGGTACAGGTTTTGAGCTTGAGTAAATTACTAACCACCTGCTACCACTAACTAGGATGTTTCATTCACACACACACCCCTACCTACCTCTTAGTGCAAGAAATATTGACAAAGCCTAAATTAAACAGGGACAGATATTAACTAATGCTCGTGAACTTAGAAAGTTGCTAGAATAGCAGGATTTGTGCTAGTATGAGAAAGTTGCTAGAATAACAGGATTTGTGCTAGTATGAATTTTTCTAAAGGACATGAAGTCTGAAACTCAAATGTCTGTCATTATTTAGCAACTTCAGCCTTCAATGATTTTCTAGAAAATCACAAAATTTATGAGGAACAGACAAAAAATATGGGGCAAAAATCTGGACATTCTGCAAAATTTGGATAGTTGAGAGGTATGCTACCTACCTACCTCACACACACACACACACACACACACACACACACACACACACACACACCTCTCAACCTCTTACAGCAACAAACTCATAAATAAAACTGAGGCAAAGGCCCAAAAATAAGGACATTTTTTTAAATATTGCTCTTATAAACTTAGAAAGATAATAGAATAGTAGTAGATCTTGCATTAGTACGGATTTTCTGAAAGGTATGAAATCTGAAACTCAAATGTCTGCCATTATTTTCTAACTTCAGTCTTTAATGATTTGCCACTAATTTGCCAGAAAACTGCAATTTTATGAAAAACGGACCAAAAATGTGATGCAAAAGTATAAAATTGCCAGACAATACAGCTGGGAACCTGTCAAAGAAGGGACACCATTTTAATATGAGCACAGTTAACTTAGAGCAGCTGACAAAATTAGAGAATCTACATGCATTTCTGAAATAAAAGTAATGTATAACTCTGATCATTACAGTTATTTATAAAAGCAAAGTAAACCCTGAGACGTTTCTAAAGGATTTTTCTAAGCAGTTGAATTAAATGGCAGACTTGTGTTGTTGGCTAAAAAATATAATGTCTAGTAATTAATTCACTTTCAATAACAGGCGATGACTGCTTAAAATTACAAAAGGACTCGACAACAGCTTGTTGAAGAGTTTTTCAGTGAAACTGATTTGTCATAACTTGCATGATATTCCTCAACAAAACACTATCTTGATGACAGCAGGAGATGAAAGCATTTCAGTTAAATCAAAATACCTACAATATAAAAGCTTTGTGTATATTAAAAAAAAGTATATATGCCTTTCAGATTATTGCTTTAAGATAGAGAAAAAAAATATTAAATCTGCCTGAATTACAACTGACTTTATGATAATTAAGTTCAGATTAAGCTTCCTTATGAAGGTAAGTACAAGGCAAGGTAACTCGGCTGCACCCCAAATAGACAAACTGCTGTACTGGATAAAGAAAGACTGCTCAATGTAATAGGGCCAAAATCAATTTTTTGATTTGGGATAGGGCACAGCATCTAATCCCCCCAATATAAGTTCTTGTACCGTACCCTCCCCCTGCTTAATATAATTACTTCTGACATTGCCCCTCCATTTAGAAAAGGGTACAAATATTCTAAGGTTTTTTTCATTGGCCGTCTTTTCGCTAATACCACAACATGGCAATTTTGCATGCAGCTAAGTAACTTGCTCCCAATAAGCTATTTCAATGATTGTTAGGTATTACAGGAAGAGCAGTGCATCTTTAATTGTTTACTAAGAGTGAACAAAATAGCCTGCCTTTATCCTGCCCGCAGATGCTTTGCTTTTTGCTCTATTGTCAACATGCTGTGAAGCATTAACTATAACATAAGGAACAGCTACTCTTTTTGCTTTCATGAATGGAGTAGACTGCTACTATACGAATGGTCAATTTACAAAAAAAAAAAAAAAAAGAAAAGCAGCCAGTGACAAGAAATCCTTGTTTGTACACAACATGCTTATAGTATTGATAAA
The DNA here is from genome assembly GCF_019279795.1 of Protopterus annectens. Taxonomy (NCBI): domain Eukaryota; kingdom Metazoa; phylum Chordata; order Ceratodontiformes; family Protopteridae; genus Protopterus; species Protopterus annectens. The sequence goes on along the minus strand of NC_056751.1, from coordinate 327,876,236 downwards.
AGGGCAGAACTCACAATGGAAAGAAATCACAAAAATAAGTTAATTCAAACTTTTTCTTTTTCTTTTCTTATCAACCTGATATTGAGCAATCTTTATTTTGGTCACAAATTATCTTTTTACATCAGGGAAATATTCTGGAGAATATGTGTTTAATGCATATAATGGAAAAAAAGAATTATTGTTGCATTGGATGGATAGCCATGAATCATCTTCCATATAGGTCATTGTGAACGTTTTTCTTGTAGGTTTCCATCATGAAACGTCCTGGAACCAGTCCTGGAAGAGAGACCAGTACATGTAGGGCATACTCACACACGCACACATACACATGCATGCATACAATTACACCTTTGGGCTATTTGAGAGTCCATAGAGATGTTGCCCCAGGTGGCACAAGGGAAACAAACTAGAAAACCAAATAGTGTGAAGAAGCAGCATTGCTCTCTGCACCAGATGGCCACCCAAATCAGCTGAGTAATTGGGAAAAATAAAGCCTACAATGGTTTAAAGTTTTAATCAAGTGTGTGTCCTCTTAAATGTTCTCATCTATCTGAACATCTTCAAATATGCTATTCTGAAATACGTTTTGTAAGTGACAAATGGGTTTCAGTCCCATTAGAGTAATTTAATAAATAAAGCACTAGTTTAAGTCTACAAGTTGGCATCTAAGGACAGGCATCCATTCTAAAGAGTAGGGAGAATGGTTGAAACTTCAGGATGAGGCTGGAGTATAACAATATATCATGATCAGTAGCTTAAATTTAGGTTAAATAAAAAAAAAATGCTACAGTAAGTTAAGGTGTTAAGCTACAGCTGTCAGTAAATTAAAAAGATAAGTTTTCTTCAAACACATGTTAATGCAATAAAATTAATGAATTATTTTTTCAAAGGGAATATATCTTTGAGAAAGGATAGCTGTTTGCTGTGACTCTTCTCACTGGACATGCCAAAGGAATATGAGTAGCAATCAGAATGTAGATGTTGCTGTTCTTTACTGGAATGGTGATATGCAAACAACACAGTCACTCACACACACACACACACACACACACACACACACACACACACACACACACACACACACACACACACACACACACACACACACACACCCCTACCTTCCGATAATCCATTTGTGATATGAATGCACTTACTTCAATTGTTGATTGCCTGCCTTCCTTCCATGCCTAATCCATTTGTGAACGCCCTTGCTTCACACACACTTGCCTTCCGATAATCCATTTGTGAATGCCCGATTGTTTCCCCGCGAATCCATTGCTTGCCTTCCAAACTGTCTGATAATCCATTTGTGAATGCCCAATTGTTTCCCGCTCGTGAATCCATTGCTTGCCTTCCAATTCCAAACTACACCAACTCAGTGATTGTTTCCCGCTCGCAGCCAGCCGGACATGATGCCAGCTCACTTCCAACTGGCTTTTGGTATGCTCCTTAAAGGAGCCAACACCCTTTAAATATGTACGTTTTTTTTTTCTTTCAAAAAAGCTACCCCCCTTCTAAAAAAAGTTGTACTGAAATCAGTACAGTGCGTATGCCTCCCGACATCCCTGTTTAGAATCTACTTGGAAAAAATACATAGCCCTCAGATCTTTGCAGCTGCTAGAAGACATAAAACAATAATTACAAGAAAATGCAGAAGGCTCCATAGTTTTAGACATCCTGTCTTCTTGCTGCATTGAAACCATCTTTTATGGTACAGTTATAAAGTAATTTAATTTCAACTATTTTTCTGAAGTTTTGCAAGTTAACCTTCTATGTTCCAGTTTCCACTGTTAAAGTATATACATTTACACAGTTACAATAGTGTATATACATTTCTGTTCTTTTCCAGCAGGGTACTCTGTGGTTACATCTCTATGCTGAGTACTCTGCAAAATATCGCTTCAGCACACGTCTGTACAAACCATCTTATATAACATACAGTTCTAATACATTTGTAACACAAGCATATGAATCATGTTGATCTTCGCAAATGGCATATGATTATTTACAAAATCCAGATAGCTGGGCTTGCAGTGTCTCCTTTTGTTACAACACACATACACAGATAAGCTAAGCAAATGGTATTAGCAGTGAATAAGGAAAAGTGAAAGCAGTTTGAAATAAACACTTACTTAGGGAAAAGGCATCAAGTACCTTAAAGTAAGCATTAAGTGCATATGAACTGCTACATAAAAGCTGTAGGGTTTGTATTACTTTGTATGTTTTCAGATATTGTGGATGGACATGGCTATGCACAGTCACTTTTGAAACACTTAAGGCAAGTGGCAGACTGCATACGTTTTACTATTAATATTTAACCAGTAAAAACACGATAAAACTTCTTTTTAAGTTTTTTTCTTTTCTTCTTTAACAACAAACTTCAAGTAATTATTTAACACAAGCTACTACTAGCAATTTATAAAAAAAAGGCGGAAAAACAAAATCAATTAATGTTTGTAAAAAAAAAAATAAAAAAAAACAATATAAAAAAAACATACTAAAAAGGAGGTTGCAAAGAATTGTTGTGGGAAATGGCGATTGATGTTCCATACACCCTATCTCTAAGTTACGCTCAGTTTTTGCCCGCAAAAAAAAAAACAACCCTTTTGCATTTCTAGTACATTTTTAATCTCCTCTTCACCTGCTTCAAATTTCAACAAAGTGAGTTGGAGTTGACTTTAGAAAACATGGCTAGTACAGACACATTCACAGAACAATGAAAAAAACTGAAAAGGGAATTTTTATTATATTCATATTCAATCCCAAAGATGAAAGATTTGCAAAAGGGGATAAAGGTGAGGGTAATTTTTGATAATTTGATAGAGTAATGTAGCATGAAAAATCATAATGCTGTTAAACAGTGATACCAAATCTCGCTAGGCTTCAGATCAGAAGTTTACATAGTTGAGCGTTTTAACAAATCCTTTTTGAATTTTATAGTAGGTGAGGTCGACATACCAAGCTATATTTAATGTTATGTGTTTTTTGTTGTAACCAGGTAAATCCATTTGACCATAGATAAAATCCTCCCATAAGACCTCTCATGATCCCTCGAGACCTCTCACCTATGCATGTGCAAATGTGGTTGATTCCATATGCTAAAAATATGTACAAAAATAGTCACATGTTACAAAACACTTGGAGTCTTGGACTCTCATAAAAACGATTTGGAGTTCAATAATGATTAATCAATAATGATTACATAGTGAAACATAAGTGTCATCTGTAGGGTAGTATTATTGATGTACATGGGTATCCTGAATTGATGAAAAGTCTGATGACTGGGGGTTGTGATTACGAATTCAGTCATGGAATTATTAGATGGAATTATTGACCAACAACTATTTATTTTTGATTTTCTTCTTTCTTCAGAAAATAGGTTTAAGCGATGGGCTCCCCTGTGGAGAGAAGAGTCGAAATGTAAAAATGGCACAATGGCAAGCTGGCATGTGTTTTTCAGAATTATTCTAGTGGATTGGTGTGTATTATTATATTTTATCCTGGACTGTATAATTTTTTCTACTCTTAGATGCTGGATGACCTACTACCCACACTAATAATAAGTTCCACTCTGGCTACCTATATTTCCACAATTTCAAACTCCACATGTTTAATACTGACACTATACCATACCTGGATATCCGGTTAGTCTATACATATATTTGATGGCATTTTTACTGCCCAAAATTCTTCACTTTATTTTAGCTCAAATCTTCAAAGGAAAAAATGCCGCCACTCCACAAAAAGTCTTTTTGTCAAGGGCAACTCTCAGGGTAGTGAGGGCATCATAGGTTTTTGGATTTCTTTCATCCGAATTTCTCTTTTTTAGCAGAGAAAATTTTGCACATTAACGGAATTTTTCATTTACATAAAAAGAAATGGGTTACAAAACAAAAGGATTCTGGATAGAAAAAATAGGATTTTCTAAACCAATTAGATTTGGAAAACATGTCAATAATTGAGCGAGTTCACTCTAATTTCCAGCGGTCAACTCTCCACATAACAGTTACCTCTCATTTCCATCAACAAGCTCATTCAGTTTGGTTTGTGATTAAATTCAATCACAACCTTTTTTGTTCATTGGTGTTTCCTTCAAATTTCACTGTTAAATATAAACAAATTAAAAAACACACGCCGTTTCAAAAAAAATCTGAAAAAAAAAATTCCTTAAGAGGAATGAATTCACTCTAAACCTCTTGAGGTATGGCTAAAAGTGAGAGACCTCCTTGAGAGAATTGAATTTGTTGGTACTACAGTGATCATTTGTAATTTACATACTTGGTTTACAAATCAATGGTAGTACTATATTTTTTGTTTTTGTTTTATTTAGCCAATGTTCTGGATATTTTAGCGGCAAGCCAAATGAATTACACTAGATTTTTTAGTTTGGGCTGTACAAATGTTCTGAGTGTTTCTGGAAAACATGTATGGACAACGCTTTTGTAGCAATAATTCATTAACACACATAAAGAGGTATCAATATTCCTAATCCCATTATGGATAATTTTTTAATTTTAAAAAATTGGGTCCTAATTATTAGAACGTCTATTATTATGGTTGATAAGTTAAATGGGGTATTATTATATCAGATTAAGGCAAGTATTTTAAATTAAATTATTTAATGAGGTATGTTCAATTATTAATAATTTTAATTTTTATATATTACTTATCACTTCCTAGATTTATTTACTTATCCTCAATAACTATTATCTTTATTCTATTAATGGTGTAGTTTGATCATAATATTTCTTAAAAATCAAACAGTTTTCTTATTAAAACACAGAGGGAATTTTTTTAGGCTGTGACATTTTAAATTATTTTAATTTTTTACAAATTTTTAACAACATTTTTTTAAATGTTTTTTTTTATTTAAAATTAATTAGTTGTGTTAATTAATTTAATTGGAAGAAGTTTGTTAACCTATTGTTACGAAAAGTAACGTAAAGTTTTTAGGAAAGAAATTTTGGATTTGTTTTATTAAAGACTAATTTTAGCTTACTATTGTTTTATCGTTTGTGTACAGTTTTTACTATTAATATTTAAAAAAATAAAAGGGTTAAAATGTTTTACATAGGGGTATCCTTATGTGAACACCCTGAAGTTTACATTAAAGAGTGGAAAAGGGAGATATAAAGAGGGGAATACAGAAGGAAAACATCGAGTGTTGTGCTGGAGGAGACCATGGAGGAGGGCATAATGTTTTTGGTGGGGATAGACACCCCTATTTTTTTTTTTTTTTGTAATATAATAAGATCATTTGGGTGGGAAGTAGGTAAGGTTGTGTAGGTGAAAGGGTAACAAAAGAAGGGCAGAAGAGGTGCCAGCCAGAGTTACAGCCCATAGAGCAGCAAACATTTCCATTGCCAGATGGTGCAGTGGAGGTCCTTGATGTTGAGGGGTCAGGGGCCAGTGGTAGTGGAGTGGTCAGTACCAGTTGGGACAGTGTGTCTTGAACATGCTGAAGTGAATCTTCGATAAGCTGAATCCTTCTGTCCACTGCCTGTTCCAGCATGTAATCAACCAAGTCCTGAAGCCCCTGTTAAATGAGGGTTACCAGTCTGTCATATGTCAAGATGCCTGCAGGACAGGTGCCACCATACTGACCCTGTGAGGAACATCCCTGGATGGGCAGAGGGTGAGCACTTCATAACCTGGAGTGACTGCTCCAGAGCATTTTGAATCCATAAAAAAATGTACATAAATGGCAGAGAAAGAAAATAATAAAGGACAAAGGAGTGCATAATTTAAATTTTAAAATAATTAGAAAAAGGGGAGGAGACAAAAGAAAAAATATGCACAATGAATATACATATAATTTTACACAGCATTCATTTTCTTACATGAAAGAAATTTTATTTTATAAATGTTTATTGAAGTAAAGCAGAATATATTGGGAGTGCTTACACGGACCTTTGAATGAAATTCCATGGTAAGTACTTATGTTTATTTGGCAGGACAGTGTTTTCTTTTCAAGTAATGGTGGACTTTGCATGTTGCAGTCTCCTACACAAACATAATGATCATATTTGTGCCTGGTATGTATTTGTTTGCATTATTGCACTGAGAACCCCTGTTTGTAAATAATTACATCTTATAAACTCAGCTAAAGATAGAATACTGCACTTACATAATGACACATCTCTCTTTCTTGCTTGCAGTAATGTATTCAATGCACTCTATTGCTTCAGTTACTATTCTGTATGAATTATTTCTTTATACACAGTAATAAAATGAGTTAAAGACAGAAATATCACACTTATACATTGACATATCTCACTCTTGCTTGTAGTAATGTCTTGAATATACTCTAGTGCTTCAGTTTGCATGAAACATTTCCCTATATATAATAATGAAATCAATTAAACACATAATACTATTTACTACTTTATTCAGACTTATCAGCAGATTCAACCAATCTGATCATTCACCCCTCCTGCTGCTAATTATTGTATGAGATTTGATCTACAGCTATAAAGAGAAGACATAAGAGAATTCTTGTTTACCTATATTTCATTTTTTATCTTAACGTTCATTGATTATTATTTTAAGCCATTCCATTTGTTGCAGGATCTGATTAGTATGTAATTGTTGACATATGTATTAGTATCTGCATTCTCATGCTTTGCTAATTTTCTCTTTACTGTAAGTTAAAAATAAAGGTACATTTTTGGCGGAATGTTTTTATAATATTATGCTTTGCATGTAACAGTCTGTGAACAGTGTTCAGCCAGAATGGGCAGATACAAACAACAGTGCATCAAGCAAGGAAGGTGTCATTTCCTTAGCTGTACAAATGTGTAAGCTTTGATAGTTGCTTTCTTTTTTAACAGTTCAAATGTATAAGGTAATGTTTTAAAAATGTATGAATAAGTAACAAAGGTAATAATAATTTCTCACTAAAGTGCTGGGTATTCACTGGACACTGAAACCCCTGCCTCCCACTCTTCTAACTCCCACTCTTACTAGGGTCTGGTGCCTGACTGACTTCACCTATTATATACATATATACAGTTATAATTGTGAAAAAAATGGCTTTCTGATGCAATAAGTATACTAATAAAATATTTCCTGGCCTATACAAACTGTCTGCATATAATTTAACTGCTACCTAAGTTAATGCAATACTAAATGAAAGTATGGAAAGGCAAACAGTTTTTTTTGTTTCTGTATAAGTATGTGAACAAGCAGTTGTAACTGTACTCATGCAGAGCTATATCTGTTATTTACAGACCACACATATATATATATATTTATATATATATATATATATATATATATATATATATATATATATATACTACATTTGTATTTATACAGACAATTATGTTATCATTTAAACATTATGTATGATTGTATACAGATGCAATTCTATATACAGATATGTTTATGCTTCCTTTTGTGTCATTATAATAAGATTATAGGTACATATTTGCAAGTACACTTATTTAATCTAGCTTATACTTTCAGTATGACCCACAGAACCAAAAAAAAAAAAATATATATATATATATATATATATATGTTTACCCTTCAGAAGGTCGAACGGCTGAAATCTCGAAATGCATATGGCCAAAGCCATATGCTCGAATTTCAGAAGCTCAACCGTCTGAAAGGGAAAGAAAAAAAAAACAACAAAACATAAAACAATGTTTCTGCAGGGGGGCAAGCCCTCCTGCACCCCCCTACCTCCTGTTACTTATTTATTGCAACTCCGAGATCGCACTACAGTGCAGAAAGGGAAATCTCCTGTTCTGCGCTGTATGCCGATCCTTATTCAGAAGGTTGAGCTTCTGAAATTTCGAGCATATGGTCTCGACCATATGCATTTCGAGATTTCAGACATTCGACCTTCTGAAGGGGAACCATATATATACATGCATCTCTCTCTCTCTCTCTATATATATATATATATATATATATATATATATATATAAATATATAGACATATTATACTTATAGAACTCTGGCCTTCTTGCCTTTACCTGGTCAACCCACTCAACCAGCAGGTCAGGGCTGTGATGGCACTGCTGGTCAGCCATGATAATCACTGGCTGGGATTTCAGAAACTCACGCAACTTCTGTCTATTTTTCCCCATGGAGCCTCTTGTAGACATCTTGATCTTTTCCAGATACAACTCTATGAGAATGTAGACCATAGTTTTGGCCTTCTTATCAGACCATCTTGGAGAGCAGACTTATGACTTTACAGGTGCTGCTATGAATATAAGAGCCAGAACCAGAATGAAATCAGTATGAGCAGGGCTGTGGTTAACAGGTTTAGATCCACTTCCTTTGTTGTGGAACACCACCTTAAATGAACCCAATTAACCTGCCAGGACATTAAAGCATGTACTTTTATTATTGGCAGGTTTGGTTTTTATCAAAAATGCTTTGTCACATATATGTTTTAAAGGAATGCATTCACATTTCATTTATATGGTGGATAAAAAAAGCAGTATGCAATCACCTCTTTTCTTTTTTTATTACTTATAATTGCTGCTGTTGTCCATTACCTTAACTTTCTTTTTGGAAGTATTATACCTAAATGTCATTTTTCTTACATTGGAGCAGCAGTAATTTTTTTGTTTTGTTTTGTTAGGGGTGCATAAATACATATTCCTATGTATGTGATGACCAACTTGTATTAAGTATTGAGTGGTTTGAGGTGAAAAGATGTGCCAGATGATGTTAGATTAGCAGAGATTGCACATTGTGGTTGTTCAGACTGTAATACATATGGCTCCATTTTGTTGGTTCTAAATATATTCACATTATGAGGCTATCCTTGCATTCCTTTGGAATGCTGGGGACTGCTGAGGACAACTGCAGACTCTTTCACTATCCACAATACTTTCATGTGAACCTGAGGCCATGTTCATGAGCAGCCAAGAGTGAATTACATAACTGGCATAATGGTTTAAGTCTTTACCTCATAAACATAAGGTACAGAGTTTGAGTCTGACCTCAGATTATTGGTTAGGCTTAAAATGGACCTTCAAGGTAGCTAGACTAGTATTCACCAATGAACAAGTGGCTATCCGCATTCACCTATGACTATGCTGCCATATTAAGTTGTGATTACTCAAATTAGGTGACAAATGTCTTAGGAAACCACAGATGTCTTGAAGTATGACAAAATAATAAAAATATTGAAATTTAATATAAGATACTTCAAAATTATGTTAACTTAGAGATTTACCTTGAAGAAAATTTTTTTTACTGATGTGATTTGCATTGTCTTGGCTTTAATGAGCAGTGTAAAGCTGTCATTCATAAGTGGAAAATCATTACAGCAGCTGTAGGAAATGATTAGTGATCACTGATAAAATCATTTACTTTAATGTCATGTAAAGATTGAGCATACATATGTGTTATAACTGCGAGGCACTGAAGTAGTAAGAATATGTTGTTAGCTGAACAGTGTCCTTACTTTAACATTTTTGCGTATCACTGAATGAAAAATGACAGTATTATGAATACACAAAAATGGTAAGGACTAGGGGCAGAATAAATCTGTTAAAAAAGTGTTCACTTTAATGTTGTGAATGATGCTGCAGACATTAGTATAGCACAGCTTTACTTTGTTAGGGGGAGATTTTGTGTGCATATATAATTACGGGGTTTACGTTAACTTCTTTATAGGAGGATGGAAGGCACGCATGTCTTTGTAGTGTTGCTTGACTGATAATTGCATCAAATGTTTTTTGCGTATGACTGTCTTTTTTCATGTGCAGTAATGATGCAACACAAGGGATCAAAGCAGAGAATGGACAGCTGCAGCCATGAGGAAAATCAGATCCTAATGGCAACCCTTGCACTTATGGGAAATGTCTGTTTGGCAAAAAGAAGGCAGCCAAGCTGAGAGGACAAAACCCCAGAATCATGTTGTCCTGGACATTAAGTTAGTGGATGTCAGAAACCACATATTAACACCATTAATTGCTAAAGTTCTCATGAGTCTGCCAAAATATTTCTATGGTCTGTAAAATTTTTCTGTGTTGTTCTCTACTTTTTTCTGTATTTTGTTGAAAATTTCTCAGGGTTAATGAACTTATTTCCAAGGATTCCTGATATTTCAGGAATTCTGACATTTGTTGTAAAGCATTTATTACTGCACTGGAGCTCAAAACCAGTTTGTTTTTACTCATTACATCCGAGTGACATCTCCAGGTGCATCTGAAGTTACCTCCTACTGTGCCTCTAGGCGTCAAATATTGCTTGTTCATATTTGCATTAATAATTCCAAAACCATGTTACATACAAGTTATCAGAATATCTTATCCTCAAGCATACATGGTGGTAAACACAATTGTTTTGATATTTGACCAATGTCAGTGAGTATTTGTTAGAATTGTAAGGTGATAACTTCATTTTTAAAGGCTCAAACCACACCCACTGGGAATTAAAGGTACACACTCAAAGAGATGTATGGGAGGGAATGAGTTAGAGGGCTCTTTTGCAACCCATCCAAGTTGGAAACTGCAGGTAGAAAGTTTATTGTGTTTTTTTTTCAGATTGGCCTGAGGGATTACCTGTATCAAAGTCTTTCATCCTGCTGGTATAAAAGTGATGCTCAAATGCGGTTCCCCATACCTTGTATATAAACAAACCTCTCCAGTTTAGAATCCTCTTTAGGAAACTCTCTCCATAGTCTCTCACTGTTCTCAGCTGCTCAAAGAGCTGACAGTTTGTGCAGAGGGCAGTACCACCTCAGGTCATCTAACCAGAGCTGCTCAATGTTTGGTGACTTTTGCCAGAGGTCTGGAGAGATTCTGCTAAAACCCAACATAAAAAAATAAGTACTTTTTGAGTTTCTTTGCACTTTGCTGACTGCATTTTATCATTTTGCTGATTTTTACTGTATTTTTCTGCACTTTAAAAAAGCTGCTCTGTTGCTTTAAGTAGCTATTACATAGCATAGATTAGAATCTGATCTGCTGAACTTAGACTGTAATGTACACTTGAGCACTATTCCAGCCATCTTACATACGAAGGGCCCTGGGTGTACCCTTGTGGCTTAATTGCATGGTCTTAGCCTCATCTGAGTTGGAGATTACTAGAGAAAAGCTCATTGTGTGCTTTCCCATTGGTAGTTTAGCTTAAACGTGTTTAATTTTGCTTGTATTTAAGCCTCACATTTGAGTGTAGCTACGCACCGCACAGTGGAGTCCAGCAGTGCCCTGTATAGATGTAAAAGCCTTGAAAGACAATTTTCTCCTAGACATCTCTTATTGAACCCTCCCAAGCTTCTCTGATGCATTGCGGGAAACTCAATTGTACACTGAGAAGCATTGCCATAGTTTTCACCCCTAGCCTTGAACAGAAATAACCTCTTTGTTAATCCTAGCGGAAAATCTGGTCAAACTAGTCCACTCCCCAGTAGTAGTTATGGTAAACACCTGCCATAATGGACAATCAGTTTCCAACCATTTCTCCAGCCAGCCTGAGTGGCATGGGCATCTGGAGGCAGTACAGTAATTGCTTCATGTATACTGACCACCACTTACTCCTAAAACAAATAAATACAATATATTTGAGATGTAATTACAGTACGAATTCGGAATCATTTCTCTCACGTAACAACAAACCAGACATCAAACAGGTTGTCAGCACACACACACACACACACACATCACCTCTCACACAAAAGAAGGTCATAACTCATAAACTCTCATATGCGGAGGTACTGAATAGAAGAGTACCAAAAGATCAGAGACCTCCCAAACTCAAACCACTTGCATACACTGCAAAGCAAATAAAATCCACTACACATAACAACACACATATCAGTGTCTCAACAAATAAGCCCATAAGGCAAGACACCTCAAAACCAAAAGTCCCGTCATAGGTGACGCCACAGTGAGACACACAGATGTCTCTTCACCATGCTAGCCGAGGAGAAGGTCATGTTCACCTGCCTGTCAGGTGCAGGATCCATCAAATCACACATGCACTCAAGTCACTCAACAGTTACCGTTATGACTCGGTCATAGTACATGTTGGAGTGAATGACTTGCAGTGTACCTCTGGACTATATGAAGAGAGACATCACCGAAGTCTCAGATTATTTGTCCCAGGCAGGTATGTTCCTAGCCCTAAGTAGCATTCTACCTTCACTCAGGATGATGCCACAATACAGACAAAAATGATTGACTTCAACAATTGGCTTATCTTTTGGTTTCAAACCGGGAGATCCAGTATCTGTCAGCCTGGGAAGACATGGTTGACAGACCACTCTGCTTTGCCAGAGATGGTCTTCACCTGTCTCCTCTAGACTTTTTGATACTGGCAAAAGTGCTTTGCTTTCCTGTAGTGCCTTTTTCAGGCAATGTCAAAACAACAACATTTCCGAAGTAAAAAAGTCCACTCAAGACAAACTCAAGGTTATGCTGCTTAATTCTAGGAGCTTAAACAGTAAACCGCACTCCCTGGAAGCAGTTCTCACCATGGAAGATGCTGATGTCTGTGCAGTCTCTGAGACAGGTTTCAAGGCTGCAGAGAGTACCCTGGCTGTGAAAGCCTACAATGCCTTCCACTTGTTCAGACCCCAAAATGAGTATAGAGGAACCAGAGATGGAGGTGTAGCCATCTTCATTAAAGCCAAATACACCTTGAGACTGTTGAAACAGTATGAATCTCTTTAGCTACTCCAGGTCCAACTAACTGTAGGTAAAATACCCTACTACATCATTGCTAGCTACAGGTCACCCACCATGAACCAAGAGAAGCACGCTGCCTATCTGGACTTACTAGAGTCACTCACTATACAGCCCAAAACTTTGGTCATGAGGGATTTCAACTATCCTTCCACTGAGCACAAACATGCTTGCCCTGAGGTTCATGGACTTTGTCAATACAAATGCTTTGGAACAGCTAGTCTGCACCCCCACAAGGTGGGGGTCAAATGTCCTAGATGTAGTACTCACCAACATGGAGGGGAGGTCATTGTACTGCCCCCTGTGTATTGTCCACCCTAGTAAGGTCAGACCATAAATCTGTCTTGTTTGTAGTAATGATCAGACCTGATATCCCCACAGGAGCAAAAAAACTGAAACATTTCTCCAAAGTAAACTACAGCCTACTAGGTGATTGTATAAAAAGTTTCAAACTCTCTGTTAACACAGCCAACAATGACTCCTGTGCAGAGGAGTACACAAATGCCCTGTATAACCACCTAAACAACTTGATAGACTTAGCTATACCTGACTGGATCAAAATCAGGTCCTCACAAAAACAAAACAGGTCACCCTGGTGTACCTCAAGAAAAAATATGTTATATAATAAAAGAAAGAAACTAATGTCTAGAACAAGAGAAAACTTACTCAGCAGGAGAATAATACCCTCCACAGCTTGAACAAGCAAATCAGATACCTTATAAAGTCCTCTAAAGCTAGTTATGAAGCTAAATTAGCATCCCTAGCTAAGGAGAATCACAAGGCATTATTTAGCTACACCTGAAATCTAAAAGGGAACACCCAACTATATGCCGAACTTATTGTAAATGGTACCTCTCATACTAAACATGAGGAAATTGCCAACCTGCTAGCTGACAGATTTGGCACAGACCTCACTCCCCTGTCCACAACAGCCATACCCAAAGCATACCAGACACCAGTGCTTTACCTAGTATCTCCAAAGAGTAGGTTAGATCTGCACTCTCCAAGGTCAAAAGCACAGCTTCTATGCATACCTCTCAAATTCTTAGTGCAAACAACTGGACAAAGCCCGACAGAATGGGGGGACAAAGGCCCAAAAATACAGACAGATTTTAAATACTGCTCTCAGAAAGCTGCTAGAATAATAGGATTTGTCTTAGCATGCATTTTTCTGATGTGTATGAAGTCTGAAACACAAATGTATATCATTATTTAGTGACTTCAGTCCTCAGATCATCTCAGCAATTTGCCAGAAAATCATAAATTGTATGAGGAAAAGACCAAAAATATGAGGCAAAAATGGACATTCTGCAAAAATCTGGACAGTTGTGAGGTATGCTTCTACAGTACCAGATAACATCTCAGGCTGCTTATTAAACAATCTAAAACAAGACCTAGTGGGACCACTTGGCACTTTCTTTAACCCCAGCATGAGTATGGGCTTTGTTCCAACAGAGTGGAGAACAACAACAGTAATCTCCTTGTTGCACAAAGGGGGTCCATCAACTGACCCTGGGAACTATATACCCATAGGTCTAACCAGCCTTATCTGAAAGGCCATGGAAAAATCATATGGACCTTATCAACAAGGACTCTTGACCTGAGCCAGTCTGGATTCATTAAACCTGATGGGCTTCTATAAGAATGTCATCAAAGCCCTGGTTGAAGGCAAAGGGGTACATACTGCATATCATGACTTAGCCAAGGCTTTTGACCCAATCCCCCAATCAGGTATCATTGAGAAACTCTCCCAGCTAGGGATTAACCCATATATCACTAGTTGGATGGCCAACTGGCTCACCCACAGAATGCATACTGTCAAAGTTGGGGATTCCACCTCTACCAGTAGACCAGTTACCAGTAGCATACCACAGGGATCTGTGCTGGGCTCTCTACTGTTTGAAATTTTATTTCTGGGAGATCCAAGTGAAAGTAGATGGCCTGTGGATTACCAAGTTAATTCACTGCAAACTGGGCACAGTCGTTGAGTTTCCAAATAATGTTAACATATTACAAAAGGGGCTAAAATAGACAAATGATTGGTGTCAAAGCCATGGACATCAACTAAATACAAAAAAGTGCATTATTATCCCTTTTGGCAAAGGGGAAGTCCCTGCTAATTACAGTATTGACAGCACCCCCTAAGCTCAAACCTAGTGGTATGAGAGTTGGGAACACAGGCCTAATACCAATCCAAACTTCGATCAACATGTGTACAAAGTGGTAAAGTAAGGGCATTGCATCTAAAACTAAGAATGTTATAACTCCTCTGTACACGACCCTCATCAGATGACTAATAGAGTACAATGCTCACTTTTGCATGTACCTCACCAGACACCTGCAGCAGCTGGAGAGACCACAGAGGTTTCCCATCAAGAAAATTCAGGGCCTCCAAAACATGACTTACATGGAAGGACTGAAAGTCCTGTCACTATACTCTGTATCCTACAGGCTGTTGAGAGGTGACTTGTGCCTGGCTTACAGAGCAGTATCTGACCCTGCCCTAATGGAAATGCTGCACATCTGGAAATCAAATGGGATAAGAGTCACTCGCTCCAAGGATCTTAACCTAGCCTGTGAAATTAACAAAACATGCTGATGACACAGATATATCTCCCAGAGATTGCTGTTCCTTTGGAATAAACTCCCAATTCATGTGAAGCTGAGCTTCTCAATGACCCAATTCAAGTACAAAATAGACAATTCGATAGGAGACTGTAAATTCATCCCAGGGGTATCACCTATCCCTCATGGACCGAGGCAGTTGGTGCTGATTATAGACTCACTCTGTGTATAATGGGGTTCTTGTCAGAAGAGCAAACACTTACATTTTGAGTGCTCTTATATCGAACTTTAAAACGCAAAACCTGAAAACATCTAAGGCACGGAACATCTATTTTTTTCCCAGGGAAAAAAAATTGATGGGGCATTCTCCAGAGTTTGCTGTTTTCTCCACTGTGGTATGATCTCGGAGTTGGTATATTTAAGTTGGGGGTGTGTGGGGGGCATAGCCCCCCACATCGAGGGCTGTGGTAGGCAAAGACCCCCACTTTATTTTGCCTGTACATTGTTTTTTTTTTTTTTTTTTTTTGGATTAGCAAATTATTTTCTCTGAGAAAAAATGTGCTGATCTGTTCCTTCGACATTTTAAGGTTTCGCGTTTTTAAGTTCAGTAGAAGAGTATTCTCTGTTTTTAGCATTCAATCTTTTGATATAAATGCGTATAATGACCATCTAACCAAGATCAGGTATAACATGGCTAGGCTTGTAAAGGCCCTTGGGCCATTAGCCTAGTGATCTCCTATGAGTCTATGACACAGTACAACAAGAGGGCAAATGATGTGGCATGGTGTGATAGAAGCAAGGTGATGCACAATGTAATTGCCTGTACCAGTACTGTTGGAGGTGGACTCCAAGAATGATGTCATTAACACCAGATGAGGAATACTTCACCTTGTAGGGATGACTATGACAAAAAATTATGACACTGGAATAATCAGAGGTGGTGTGGTCACTGGCTATTACTAATGCCTGCAGTAGTAACACTCATCTGCTCAAGAAGGTTAGTTTAAAAATGGTAACATATATTTATATAGAGAACTGAATGTTAATAAAGAATGATTACATTAAATGCATGACAATTACTGTTAATAGGTGAACCTTCTACATCTGCACAGAATGACAATGAAGGCAATATGCATGATAAGTGTCCCCCACACCTTCTTAATCAGCATCCAGTAGTTTATGGTATTTCTTTATTACTAATATTTTCAAATCCTTTTTTACAGAATTGTCAGCAGAAACAAACAGTTGCACTGTGCCAATAAAGTTTGAGGACATCAGCAACAGAATGACTGTCAAAGATGATGATGATGATGATAACAGTGTTATATTTATTAGGTAGCTTGAGGAAAGTGGTGCATAGTCCTCACATTTAATGGCAGGATCTCACACCCCACAATATAATAGTGACTTTGTATGAAGTAGCAGTGCATCACAAAGTAAAGCACATGCTGACATTACACCCCCTGCACCTCCACATTAGTATCTCCAAACCCAGATGAACACTTTCAAGATGATGGCAGACATTCAGAGGGAACACTGTCCATAGTGCCACCTTTACAAAAGGAAGCCAGGTGCAGGAATTTGTTATAGCTACCCCGGCAAGTGCATAAAGCATTGGTTGCACAGCAGTAAATGTGCTGTGACATTGTTAGGGCTCAGAGCATTGCCACAGACATCAGTTGGAAATGGTCAGTAGTCTTGTAGGGTTTGCTTGAGAATTTGTAGCACTACTTGGAAATGGCCTAGAGTAGGGATAATGCCATGATCAGAATGATTCATATTACAGTGGTACATGTAGCATCAGTAGCAGCCTTCTTAACTATATTAGATAAGACTTACCAGACTCAAGTAGGAGTCAGTCATGAAAGAGGAAGCATACAGGTTGTTGTCCGGATATGTGGGGGAAAATCACATGAGACTACAGGTGCTTCAAGTACAGTAATTAGTTAGGGGACACATCAGCACTGATGTACACCAGGAGAATATCTCATTTGAAGTCCTGATCATATTCCTGCAGCAATGTCAGATCAGTGTCTGCAGGATCACCTTTATAAACTAGGTCACGACAGTGGACCGACTCACCATCTTGCTCTTATGATAGCCCCTATTAAAAATAATTTCCACTATAACTTAGCCTTTCTTTAGGAGATGAGTATCACACATTAGAGTTAGTGATCTCTATGAATCATGGCCTAGCTGGGCTTATTTTTGAACAGGGCAGTTAGCCTTAACACATCCATGTAATTACTATGAATACCATCCTATGTTTGCCATAGAATCTGTCACTTAACTTCAATTTCCAACATCAGTTATAACAGACCCCAAAGTTTACTAAACAAAAATCTGAAGATTCATATTTAACTCCTCTCTTCGCAAATACCACTGATCATCTTCTTGATGGAAATATTTTGCCAGTCAGATTGAGTTAAATTGTATTCATATTTATTATTATTCAAAGTTGTTAAACTGAACTAAACTCTATCTCTGCCCCAACCATGGGTATTTCCTTAAAACTTAACTCGTTCACATGATTACTACATTCATCTGCCACTAATCTTTTCAATCTTAGCACATTGAGCTTTTCATGTGAAAGCTTTGTCCTCCTTGGGATGTAACTACTGAATTCTATTTATTTTTTACAGGTTGATAGATAATTAAAAAGCATGCAGTCCAGGAGAGCATTACGGAGTCTAGTCCAATTTCCCAATTACCTAAAGCACTGACTGCTTAAGTGACTTGCTCAATGTCACACAGTTGGCAAATGAAGGCGGAGGGAATCAAACCCTGTGTGACAGGAAGCATCTCATTTACATCAAGTAGTCTTAATCCTCTACATTAACTGCCATTTGAGAAAGGTGCATGCAGCTGATGGGAATGGAACCTGTCTCTTTCTATATACAAATTCACTGTTCTTCCACTGAGCCAAATTGCTCTTTCATTTAATAGAAACTAACTTTGTTGGTTATGTTCAGTGTT
Source organism: Protopterus annectens (assembly GCF_019279795.1). Lineage (NCBI taxonomy): Eukaryota > Metazoa > Chordata > Ceratodontiformes > Protopteridae > Protopterus > Protopterus annectens. The sequence continues at coordinate 327,858,039 of NC_056751.1, read as the reverse complement.
CATCATGTTTCATTGAATGTCTGTTTTTATCAATTAATGAATTTGTCTGTATCCTTTAGTTAAGTTAACATTTCGTGATGCTCTTTTTACTTGTATCACTGTTGTGTGGCCTGTTAGTTCATATTTATAAGTAAGGGGGTAGGTGAAACACCCCACATTAACTCTTGCTTTTACTGTCAATACTTGAGATGTTTGATGTGTTTTATAGATGTCATGTAGGTTACAAAGTATACTGTGAGAACTGGAAAGTTTACGTTTTAAATATATTTGATTTGTTTTTGCTTGCTACAGTACAGTACCATTTTATGTTGAAGTGAAGGGCTGTTTTTGAAAGTTAGTTTTGTTTGTGAAGTTTAGGTGTTTAATTTTGTTAGTAGATATCTGAATGATGAGAAAACATGCTATTTTGTTAGTTATATGTATTCTGTATATTCTGTTTTTTTTTATGGAATTCAAGGACAGAGTAAAATAATTGTGTTTTGGCATATACCAAATAACACTGTAACTTGGCTCCCCCTCCTGTTTGTAATTTTCATGGTTAAGATATCAAGGCACAACCAAAACAAATGGGTGAGTATCCAGTTTGGAGACATAGAAGTTGCATTTTAGCTGTTTGCAAATTATGTTGTCCTCTTAATCTCAAGTGGTTATGATCTTCAGCATACATTAGAGTGATTCCTTTCACTTAACTTCAGGTTCCTACATCAGTTATACAGACCTCAAAGTTTACTAAATAAGAATGTGAAGTGTAAAGTGGATGTGATGACAAATCAGCACTTCCAAATAAGAGGTCATGATTCTCCTCAAAGAAAAGAGTGGATTTCTTTTATTTGGTGCGTGTGTTTTTTTTTCATGTGACGATGGAACCACTTGCCTTGGACAGAGGAGTTTAATTTTATTTTGGTCTTGTTTATGAGGGAAGGTAAATGTAACCAGGAGACTTACTAAAGGATAACTGTAGCTTTGCTACTAATGCAGGCATTGCATTGGAGTGTGTAAGTAAAGTGATAGCTGTGTAAAAAGATGAAGCTCTAAGTTCAAATACATCTATGTCACCATGCTCACCTATGGTCATGAACTTTAGGTAGTGGTTGGAAGTCTGTGATCATGCATTCAAGTGGAAAAATGAGGTTCTTTCATAGTGTAGGTGTGATCACTTTTGAACTACAGAAAGAGAGAGAGAGAGAGAGGGAAGTCTTAAAATCCAGGAGGACATTATAGTGCAGCTACTGCCATTCAGATTGTGAGGATTCAGGCGAGATGATAAAGATCTCCTGGCATATACATAACACAATGGAGTGAATATAGTTCTCAGCTTGCCTTAGAGCGCCTGCAGATCCCATTAGATGATCTGAAGCCTTTTGCTGGAGACAGAGAATTCTGGACAATCTTGTACAGCTTCGTACTACCTTGATCCTCTGGGCAGTAGTTTAGATTTGGATGTCACAGACACAAGGCAAAGGTTTTGATTCTCACCTTTGTAGAGAAACTTGCCATGCTTAAAATGGCCTGCAAGGGCAGCTAGCCTGGTATTTATCTATGAACTTAGATGTGATGTAGTGGGAAATGCCTAACAATTTTGTAACATAAAATGGATTCTTATGTTACTGCACAATTTTGAGAAAGAAAAGAATCAATACAGTAACTTCTAAACTTATTCCATTCTTGAACTTGAAATGATTTACCCAATTATAGGTGGAAAGGGATTTTAGCACCTAGGAAGCATAGTAGTGTGTGACCTGCTCATATAAATGATGCTGATTTAGTTGTTTTTATCTGATAGAGAAAGGTCAGAAGCTCTTCCCTGGTATACAGCAGGCCATTATGTTGGGCAGGTTGGAAGAAGCATTTTCACTTAAAACTCTACAACTAAATACAAACTGTTTCTATATAATCATGTGTTAAGACTAATCCAGACTAACATTCCCTTAGTGTATGGCAGTAATGTAAGGATGAGGCACCCCAGAAATGAAACAATATATTCTTTTGCAGGCCATTTCAAGTATGTATTGCATATTACTTTCTAGATCTCTTGGGATAAGGAAGGTACATCTACACTACATTGTACTTTTGATGTATGTTGATGTTTAACCTGTTAACAGTTCCCACAGTCTTGATTTACTTAACTGATACATTAGAATGTTCACTGAAGTTTAGGTTAAGATGATTTACAAGACCCAGATATTTCTAAGAGCTGATGATTTCTAGAAGTCCAGAAGAAGTAAACACTGGAATAGAGTCAAACATGTTATATTTAATGACCAAGTGATTCCCAGGTGTATGATCTTACTCTTTTTCTCACTAAGAATAATTGTACGATGTCTGAGCCAAATGAAGTGGTTATTAAAACCAACATAAAATCTTAATTAAAGATTGCTTACTATTTGCACAGTATAGTGATATGGAATCATCTGTGTATTGAATTAGATTACTCTCACTTGTGTAAATAAATATCATTGATAAATTTTAAGAAAAGACAAGGCCCAGGCTGAGATCTAAGCAGAGCCACCGTTCATCTTTAGAGAATGTGTATTGACAGACCATTCTACCAGGCTATGGATTCTGTAATTTTTGAGAGACAGACCTAAAAGCATTTTCATTTTAAGAAAAGACAAGGCCCAGGCTGAGATCTAAGCAGAGCCACCGTTCATCTTTAGAGAATGTGTATTGACAGACCATTCTACCAGGCTATGGATTCTGTAATTTTTGAGAGACAGACCTAAAAGCATTTTCACAGAATTCTTTCACAATAAATCAGCAATGTTTAATTTATCAAAATACCACCACAGAAATGTCAAGAAAAGGCAGAAGCAACAATGTGGTCATTATTCTAGATAGATACACAGTCTACAGTCTCAGGTGTTGTAACAACCTACTTTATAGGTTTGCTAGGCTTGAAAAAGCATACTGCAATCCATATGGTTTTGGGGAATATTAATTGGTATATTATCTTTCTGAGTAGTTTGGTAAATGGTCTAAGCATATATATGTATCTGTATGTGTCTACATCCTGGAGATTGCTTCCTGTAGATACTGAGACAGTTTTGGTATGCTTTCAGTTAAAATGCATTTCTATAAGCCTCTTTTAATCAACATTGTTAAGGAGTATACAATAAATGGTTCAATATTTCTAATAAATGTAGGTGGGGACATTGCCATGCTAGCAGATCCATAAATGTTGGTTTGTGTAAGCATTCTATTTTATTGCACCACAGCTGATGGATATGAATATAAATTTAAAACTTTGTGTGGTTTCAGATTCTTTCATGGTGTCAAACTGAGCAGACAAATTTTGTGACAGCTTACCAGTCATTGAAAATAATTAATTCACTAAAGGTTTTAGCTGTGTCCAATTATGAGTTAAAAGAGAAGGAATTATCATTAATATGAGCTTCTTTCATACAATACCATAGTGCTAACTGCATGGTGGATTCTGTAAATTGTTCTTTTGTAAAGTCTTGAAGTACATTTGTTCTAACCTTATCGTAGTCTGACATTTATTTAGAAAGGTACTAACTGAGTCTTACTGTATACTTCTCCAGTTTGCTGCATGTTTCTATCAGATCTTTAACAGATTTATTAAGTAACTGGATATGGTTCTATATACCTCTAACTAGCTTAGAGTGCTGCATTTGTATTCAGTACATTTATCAGTGTTTTATTAAATGCATCAACACCCTCATCCAGGTCTGACATATGACAAAGCTGGGTCCAGTCCAGTGAGATTAGTCCACTTTCATTAAACTCTAATGGAAGATTGTTTAAGTATCTAATGCATTTGATGTTGGCATCAGGATAGCACTGAATAAGTGCTATACTACCATTGTAAGCGGATGGTCATTCATGAGTTTGGGCATGGTAACAGATACAACCAGCGTAAGTGGATAGTTATTCAGGAGGTTGGCATGGTAACAGATGCTACCATTGTAAGTGGATGGTCATTCAGGAGGTTGGCGTGGTAAAAGATATTGCCATTGTAAGCAGATGGTCATTGAGATGATCAGGCGGTATAACAGCATTCAGTAAACTGTGTGGCACATTAGTCAGCAATGAGTCGAGTAGGTCTGGAGCCATAGTTATCTGGTATGTTCTGCTTATCACGTTTAATTGTGTGTAGTTGGGTGATGCAGTGGGATATGATTTTTCTCTTAGTAGAGCAGTACATAAAATTCTCATAGTATTACCAAATTACTACTGCATTGCTTGTCAGACTAAGACAATATACAGTTTGCACGTTTTTATCTTTCTCTAGTTTGAGATAAGTACATTCTGCATTGATAGTTATTTGTCCATTGATGTGTATGGTAGCAGCAAGTACTTTGTAATTGTTGTTTTGCAGAGCAAACTGGATTAAGTAGCATGTAAGGAGAAACAGTTCTGAGGTACAACTGTGCCACCAGATAATGGTGACAGAAGCTGCTGTTGGCCTGGTGAGTGGAATATGTCTTCAGACTGTAATATAGGCAAAATGGAACTAGTGCTTGCAAAGAAACAATAATACTACTTTCAATTACAGAGGGCAAATGCTAGCGGCTGCTGAGGCTCACACTTCTGAGCAATGGTTGCAAGAAAAGCATTCACCTAAGTTTGCATATTTATCATTTTGTTTCTCAAGTCAGCATTACAATACATTTAATGGAATATAGGATGGACAGTGCATATCAATCGTTAGTACTATGTTGACTCCAAGAGACGCCCCATATTCATCTGCAATTTATGATATTTGGCATAAGCTCTGTATGAGATGAACTGCCACAAAGTATGTGAAAATGCCCATAATGAATAAATGTAAAATCTTGGAACAACTGAAGGAAAATGTAGCAGTTTCATAAGATCCACATAGTCAAGCATCACACTGGAATTATGAGTCTTGAAGAGTTTGGAAAACTAGGCTGTCACAGATTTTGTAGAAAGATTAGTTTTGTCATTTAGTGGTGGAGTTTAAATATCAGTTCTTCATGTTGAGGCCACTCACATTAAAAAAAGGCACAGGATATTGATAGCGTACAGCCTAAAAGTCATGAAGGATATATTTTAGAGCTTTATGAAAAACAAGGCTGTTGTTGTTGATGCCTAAATCTCTATAGGATTTTCCAGGCACTGTAATGTGCCTTTGTCAGGGGTAATCTATAGGCTGCTGCATCAATACCATCCTGAGACAATATGGCAATTGTCTCATGTTCACTGACAATCTTTTAATCTTTAAAGAATCCAGCACAGCATGCAAGATATGTACATACATAATTTCCTTGGAGGCAAAAATCTCACTTTCAAATAAGATTGGCAAGAGCACACAGATTACATCCAGAACACATTATGTCCACACACACGCAGAGACCATCTTATGCTGAGACACTAAAAAGCAATCTCCCCAAACCTCAAAGACCTCCTAAGCCTGCAAACAGCAATGCTTATCCTCAGCAATGTCTAAAGCATACATCAGAAGCCAACATCAAGCAGTACATATAAGCCTGCACCCAATGGACCCCTGACAAAAGCACATAAGGCAAGCAAACAGTTTATGCAGGACTCTTGTCTTAGGGGACTCTATTGTATGACACACAGATGCCTAACTCACAAAACTGGACAAGGAGAAGATTATGGTCAGTTGTTTATCTGCAACCAGGATCCATCAAGTTACACACTCACTCAAAAGCATTGCACCACAGACACCAGTATGATTCTATCATAACCCATACGGGCGTAAATGACTGGAGACATACTTCTCTGGATTATATGAAGACAGACATTATGGACCTCTCTGACTATTTGTCTCATACCAGTATGTTCCTTGCATTGAGCAGCACTCTACCTTCTCCAAAGATGATGCCACAGTATGAGCAAAAATGACTGACTTTAATTGCCTTAGTTACTGGTGTCATTCCAGATGATCCATCGTCTGTCAGCCTGACAGGACATGGTCAACGGACCATGTTGCCCTGCCAAAGACAACCTGCATTTGTCCCACTTGGGCTTCCAGTTTTTGACTAAAATTTTATCTACCCCATTAAGCCTTGTTTGGGCAATACCAAAGTGTCTAATATACTGACATTGTAAATAAAACCCAAAGGAACCTAAATGTGTTACTGCTCAATGCTAAGAGCTTTAACAAGAAACTCCACACACTGCAAGCTCAACTCATTCTAGAGAATATCTATGTCAATACCGGGACATGGTTTAAAGCCACAGAAAGTACTCCAGCAGGGCAAGGCTACAGTGCCTTCTATACATTTAGACCACTAGACACACAGACATGGACTAAAAGGTGGAGGTGTCTCGAGCTATATTGGCAACAAGTATACCTCAAGGCTGGTTAAACAGTATGATACCTTGGAGTTCATCCATGTGCAAATCACCTAAGATAGTGTCCCTTACCATATCTTAGCAAGCTATAGGTCACCATCTATGTCTCAAGAATCCCACAACTCTTGTCTACACACAATATTCATGGGAGACTTTAACTACCACTCTACAGTCTGGGAAACATACACTGCCTCTAACTTGCAGGCACAATATTTCCTGGTTTTTATTAACCCAAATGCCATTGGTCAGTTAGTGTTCACTTCAACCAGATGTTCAAACATACTAGACCTTGTTCTCACCAATAAGGGAGAGCACTGTACCCCCTATGTCATGTCATCACTGCTGAGATCGGATCACAAAGCTGTCTCATTTGAAATAAAATTCAAATTGGAAAGCCCAGCAAAGAATGTTACAGTTAGAAACTATTCTAAAGCGAACTACATTCTATTAAGCTGCAGTTTGTCAAAATTCAATGCCCCACCCAACTCAAAATTCACAAAAGCCTATGCAGAATTATTCACAGAACCACTGTACAAACATGTAAATAGCTGCATAGAGGCTGCAGTATCTACCAGAAGTAAGCCCAAAACAAACCCCAAAAACAGTTCACCCTGGTGGAATCCTAATCTTAACAGGGTATATACCGAAAAGAAAAGAAGTCATGGTCAAAGTCACAAAGGGCAACTGTCATAATGACAAGAGTTCAGTAATAAAACTAAACAGGAAACTAAGAGGACTAATTAAATTTAACAAGGGCAATTACAAGGTCAAGATATCTTCTCAGTCTACTGGCAGCTGCAAAGCCTTCTACAGCTATATCTGAAACCTCAAAGATAACAAGCACCAGTGTACAGAACTGGTAGTAAATGGTGCCACCTTCAGTGAGCAGAGTGACAAAGTGAATCTGCTGGAAGACAAATTCTGCTCAAACTTTACCTTCCTTTACTCCCCCTGCTGCCCTTTGTGAAATCCCTACCAGCATAACTTCCCCAGCTATCAGCAAGGACCAGGTCATAGTAGCACTCACTAAGGCTAAAAACATGGCCTGAATGGGACCCGATAATATCCCAAGTTGCCTCCTAAATAGCTTAAAACATGCCCAAGCTGAACCAGTTGAGTCACTATTCAACTACAGCCACAAAACAGGCTACATACCAAGCAAATGGAAGGTGGTGATGGTTATCCCCTTTCACAAGGGTGGACCATAAACTGACACTTGAAACTACAGACCCATTAGTCTGACTATTCATAGATCAAATTATTACAACAATGGTCATCAAAGACATCGGTAACCTACAGATCCTGGACCCATCCCAGTTTGCTTTTTTCAAAGGGAGGCTGTGCCTATTTAACCTGGTAGACTTCTTTGGGAAGGTAACCAAGGGAATGGATGAAGGGAAATTGGTGCATACCACCTACCTAGATCTGGCTAAGGCATTTCACACAATATCCCACTCAAGTATTATAGACAAACTCACTGAACTAGGCATAAATACCTGCACAACTCTGTGGATTGCCAGCTGGTTCACAGATAGGAACCAGGAAGTCAGGACTCGTGAGACCACCCTCACTAACAGGCAGATCATCAATGGAGTACCAAAGGGCTCCATGCTGGGTTTGCTCCTGTTGGAAATCTACTTCTTAGAAGGCAAGTGTAATGTCAAGGGCCCCTTGCTCACAATGTTTGCAGATGACTGTAAAATTGGGAGTTATTATGCTGTAGATTCCCCCATGATAATAACATCCTGCAAGAGGGTCTAACACAGACAGATGACTGGTGCCAAAGGCATGGATTACATCTCAATGCAAAGAAGTCCATTATAGTGCTTTTTGGAAAAACATCTACCCAGGCAAATTATTCCATTGATAAAATACCCCTAAGAGTTGACTTGGTCCAGGGAAGTAAATACTGTGGGAAGAAATAGCCAGGGAATTGTTATGGCTAGGCTTGTATAGGCCCTAGGGCCGATAGCCTAGTACCAACCTATGAACGTATGAATCTATGGTAGTCAGAGATCTGGGAATATATGTAGACAGTAATCTGGCCTTTGACCAACATGTAGCCATGGGCTGGGAAATCACAAATTCATCCCTTGGATGTGCAGACAGAGACTGACAGTAAACATTTCCTAACTAACATTAGATGAGTAGTTATAAATTCATCACTGAGCTGGCCCCCATGTCTCTTATAGACAGAGGCTGACAGTAAGCATTCCCTAACTAACATACTCCTCCAAACAAGCTTGACCCCCCCCTCCTCAATTAAGATGCACATGTTACAAGGGAATACAATTGGGTTGGGTTGCACAGGTAGGATTATAAAGGCCACAGTAGTCATTAACCTAGTATATACTATGAATCTATGAACCTATATGATATTTGTAAAGCTTATGCTTAGCTAGAATAATGATAATTCCAAGCTAGGTACATATTTTCAGAAGCACAATGAACATGATTCTTTTGCAAGATTCAGACTGTGGTGTTTCCTTTTATGTGTCAGATCTGAATGAATTTTGGGACTGATCGCAGAGTGGCTGAAAACAGAGTTTGTATGGTAGCTTATATCTTTGGCCATCTAAGTTTTACTGCTTCCATCAAGAAGTGTTCCAATAGGTGCTGGTCATCAGTGAATTAGTGCACTAAAGTCACAAACTTCAGGAAAAGTGCAAATGGGGAGGATAACTAATTGACTGGATAGCAGAATCCAGCCATGATTTACGTTCTGGAACTCTTACTTTTTGTAGCAAACTACATCAAATGATCTAGAACTATGCTAAGGATTCCTGTTTGTCTTATAGTCTTTAACTCTGGCAAATGTGAGAAGAATAAAGCAAAATATATAGATTGTCTCTGAAAGGTTGTATGCATGTGGCTTGAAGAATCCTATGGTGACAGTTACCACATGACCTACAGTGGTGTACCGATGACAAACACTTTCCTCCAAATTAGCTCTGCACTCCAAATGAAGAACTGCAATCCTGTTAACACAAAAACAGATGCAGATTACTTAAAATTTAAAAAAATGTATGCTTTTGTACACATTCATTGTAAATCTCATTAAATAAACCAAAACATGGCATAAACTATAACAATTCTTCTGTGATCAAGTTTTTAACACTTCTAAGTATTTCAGTTGTGAGTGTAGTTTCTGTAGTGGCAATGAAAGAAATGGCTATATTTCTCTTAAATTGTGTCTGTCTCCAAGGACAATTCAAGTTCATTAAAATTTGGAAGTAGGAAACATTCTGATAAATGACACTGACTATTTTTAAAAGAAGCCCTGATGTTCTTTTTCAACTTTTAGAGAGGTTAGTAGAATACTGAATTTCTAACCCATACATTGCCTAGTTGTCCAGTACTGAGAGATATTTGTGGACCTGGTGTTGCACAACCCATAATAACATGTTGTCTTGACAGTTTCTGTACACTTGGTGAAGTGTAAACTGGATGAGGATTGAACCTGTCACATGTACTTCTTAAGTGAGAACTCATCGATCACAACATTGTTTCTTTGTTTTTCATTTCATTCCTTTAATCACAATGATGAGTGAGATATATTCAGTCAATGAAGTGGTTGTAATTACTGGGCATATGTGTGTGCGTATTTATATCTATTTATCTGAATATATATATATATATATATATATATATATATATATATATATATATATATATATATATATATATATATATATATATATATATATATATATATATATATATATACATGTATGCGGGTGTACCTAATTTGAATGAAAACACCCATAGCTGACTGCACAGAAAATCAAGCACATTGACACACAGCTGTACATGTGCTGAGAAAAAGTTGATTATATATTATTGTAACTTCTAGATCACAGTAATTGTACTAGGGTTCTTTTAAGGCACCTGAATATTTTGTTAAAATGTGCATAGAATCATCACAAGCAAGGTGACCCTGTTCCGTTTTTGGAACAGTCTGTTTTGTATATGATTAATATCCTCAGCATGTAATCTACTGACGTCCATGTCATACGATGGATTTGCTCTCTATGATCAAATTCTACAAGCGACCACACAGCACTAGTGCAATTGGTCTGTAGAAACTCAGCCTGTAAATGCAAGGACAACTGATTAGACACACTCGTATGGTCATATTCCATCTCTTGGAAGAGCCCGTCAACCTCTCCTAAAGAAACAGTGAAGACCCGCTATAGTCATTATTGTACACTGTGTACAAAACCATGGCCCTTCTAACTGCAAACTTGCTCATCTGGGTTGTATAGTAGATTCAGTTTGATAATTCGGTAAGTGTGCTGGACGAAAGACTCTTTTCAGCCATATCCTGGGCACCATGATGCAAGACATAGACAGAAAATTATTCCCCAGTGACTTGCCAAATAACTACTATCCCATGCACTACTTGTAAGGCTAAGTAAGGTAGCTATACCTCTGAGATTGCTAAGTCCGACAGTATGTAACTGTAAAAAATAAAGGAAATACCAATAACTGTAAATGTATTGGGGGAGGTGTAGAATATGGGTTATCTCAAAGCTGACCCTTGTATAGCAGCTGACAGAAATACATACATACATACATACACACACTATCTTGTCTGTACTGAAATGTGTTACTTTTTTAGCATATTGTCTTCACTTCACAGCAAACATATATGGTTTGTGCATTTTGCATTTATCTGTAATATATTAAGCTATAATATGAATTGTTCATTGAGGCCTTTTTATTACTGTGCACACATCTGTCAGATATTACCTCAAAAGAATACACAAGTGTAGTGCTTCACCAGAGGATGCTGCAGAAGCACATGGAAAGCTGCTGTTGCAATCGTGGACAATGTCAGTTACCACAGTTTTTCAAATTGACACCTCCACCCCAGTTTCCTAAAGAGGAGAACTTACCTTGTGCCACTTTTAGTGGCCAACAGACAACCGTACCAGCTGCAGTGTTCTGGATTGATCTGTATACAAAGTCCAATCGTTGTTAAAAATATACACTAAGCAATGCTGCAGAGGAGCTGGCATTCTCCAGGCATGTCTATATCTTCAGTCTTGATCATACAAGGAGAAAATCACAGGCTTCTTTAGTTGCCTTTATGAAGGCATATTTCATTTACAGTAAAATCCATTGTGTCTTGGTCCAGCTACTGGCCATTCTATCAGAACCTAAAGAAAAAAGTAATTATTGTCACTGTGTAAAGAGAGTGAAAAGCTCCCCCTGCCCCAGGCTGGTAATTTTCTCCTGCAGCTCCCTCTCGCATGTAATTTAATAATCCCTGCGGTTGCATTGCCTTCAGGGCAAGTTAATGAACTTTGACAAAATGATCCATTGCTAGACATGGACTTGTCAAACCAACAGATAGCACTTATTCCAATTTCTTGATACTGGAAATAATTTTAGTTAAAATGTGTTAAAGATGTATTCATTGTTTTTGTTGGGTCTTAATGGGGGTCTCATTTGATTGGATATTGGATGAAACACTTATTAATATAATCCCTGGTTTCACAGAAAATAAACATTTATACTTGTTGCTTTCCAAATTTCTAAAACTGACTGTGGTTTTCTTGACCAGAATTAAGACTTCATGATATGTAAGGTCTGAATCAAAACTGTACACATCACAAACTTGACACACAATTACATATTATCTGACTGACAGTGCTCATGTGATCAACACCTCTTACACTTAGTGAAAAATGGTGAAACTGGGCTTAGAATAAATCACTTGAATTGGCTATTATTGCTTTTAACACCACATATGGTAACTTTTTATGAACTCATTACAGCCAAGTGTGCCTGTCAGGCTTTTGTGCCCCAAAACAACATGACTTAATCCCCCCAAAAAATGGGAATGGAAGACCTTTCCCATTTTTAATTACAAGTATAACTTTACCCTCCACCCTCCATTCTAATAAAATGCTTAGCAAGTAATCAAGCTTTTGAAATAACTTTCACTGCTTTTGCAACCAATATGTTATATTATCAGGCATACTTGACTAAGAATGAAAAAGAACTTTTAATGTTTTAGTTACACTACCCCAAACTAGTTGCATTTCAAAGACTTTTCCTAGCTCATTAGCTTTTTATTATGTCACTTAACTTATCCAAAAAATATTTCATGTAAACTTTAATTTTGAAAATCTTTTAACACTGAATATGCAGAACTGTTTGAATAATACAGAGCAGCAATAACACGGTTCCTGTGTACTTTCTAGCTAACAGATCCATTAAAGTCTCACAACATTTAGTTTTCTTTTTTTAAATTGCCCTTGGTTTACTAAGATTTTCTTTTTTAAATTTTACTGAATTTTAGCAGTATATTTACTGTGACTGCTTGATCATTATTTTCATTTGTATTTATTTTTATTTTATTTATTAAATGGGTAGACCATTGGACATAAGAGTGAGTAGGGAGCATTGACTGCTTGCAAGTCACTTTCTCAGAGTCACAGAGTTTGCAAGTAAAAACTGTGAAAATCAAAATGATATCCATTTTTCTGCTTCCTTCAACCACCCAGCTAATAAAGATTTTTCATCTAAATGGCCTGCCCATAAATCATCTCGCTGAATTAGATATGTTAGTTTTCAATTTATTGTAACTTCATTTAAAGAAATCGATGTGTCGCCCTGCTCTTAACTTTTTTGTAGCTTATTTAATCCTCGTACATGGATTACTATCTTCATACTTGCTCAAAGCCTGTGAGGTTTCATTTACAAAACCAGGTTACCTACATTACTTTTGCAATAAATAAGAAAATTGCCATTTTGATTAATGTCTTTTCATTTTTCATAGCATAGAAGACTTTATATCTGCTCAGTAAATGAAACACTCATAGCTTCATCCAGCCGCTGTCATGTTTGATGCAGATCCTTTGTAGATGAAGTAACTATTGTGTCCAGTCTACCTAGTGTGTTGGTCATTTTTTCAGTAACCAACATAAATTCTACATCATGCCTATCCTAAAAATATTTCACAATGGTCTATAAGCATTGTGAGATCTACCTTGTCAACAAATAAAAGAAATGACAAATGCATGTAATAACTTAGGGTAGTTTAAAAGGTTACATGTTGAACCTGCCAGGCCTTCTATATAGGAGAAGATTATAATGAGAATTTGAACTAGAACTCATGAACATTTATATACCGTCAAGCATAAACATAAAAACAATGCCTTATATAAACACAGTATTGTATGAGCAGGGTTTATTTTTTTTCTTTTTGAGGTAAAAAAGGAAGAGTTAGGATTAAAGAGTGGTGACTTTCGAAATTATTTGCAAATAAGGAGGTTTACTGACAGATGTGTTTGTTTCCCAATAAGTTCCCAGAGCTAAATGATAATGTAAACATAAAGTGTGGTTGTAAATTGAAGGCCACACTTAAAACAATGACAGTATTTACATTTTAGTACAATTTCTAATTATAGAAAAGGTTTTAATAAGTTAGAAAACCATGAAGCTTAGGAAGTAATTGCCATTTGAGTATTTCATTGTGGTACAGAAATTGCATAATATCTTTTAATAAACTCTTGTAGAAATAAAATAAACAAAAGAGTTCATGAAAAAAAAAGATCTTATATTAAATCCAAGATTGCTGTACCTCAGAGCTGGGGGGGTGGGGGTATTCCAAGGTGCTTATTCATTCTACATTTCTGAGGAACTCAGTTATATTTCTCAGACTTACATATGGGACCTCAGCAAACTTGCTAGGATGTGGGCTTCTGTGTTGCATCCTGTACATCTAACTCAAATGCAATGTATATATGTACCTTTTTACTTTCTGACTAGCCACATATTTATGTAATATTGATAAACAATGTTGTATCATCTTACAAGGCTTTTTTTCTCATAAGACTAGAGAATGAATTTATAAGGCCAAACAATTTCTGCATCATATTAAGTAAGATTGCTTACATTATTTCAGGTTCACATATAACAAACATTTCTCTTGTTTAACCCTCAAAGTCAAGTTTTCTACTTGTCATTTCTAGGATATAATACAGTTTTACTATGATCTTTCAAATGATTTCTGTCTTGTACGTTCTACACCATGATATTCTGGGGTTTGACTAATATAAAGAAAATGATGACGGAGCCATCATCAGATGCATTCACAAACTCATAATGGAATTAAATTACCTCTTCATTACGGTATTTAAATCAAGATGAAATCTAACAGATTTCTGGCTCATTGTTTAATTTATTGTTTCCATTTGTTTGCAAGGAATAGAAGGTAAAGATGGGGGGTGGGGGTGGAGAAAAGACCAAATGTATTTCAGCTTATAGTAACAAGTAACAGTGGTAAAAATATGAGTCACATTTGTTACTGTGTTGAAAGAGTTGTTAAGGTCCACAAAGTTAAAGGTTGTTAGAGTGTAAGATATACTATACAATTCATAATCATCAGTCAAAGCCATCAATAGCAGTAATAATGGGGACATGACAAGTGCTACATACTTACCTGGTATGGGAAAACCAAGCTCAGCAAAGAATGGGAACCCACTGGAAGTCCATTAGCATGAGTAATTTGTATCAGGCTTTACAAACCTATTTAAGCTGTACAAAAGCATCACATAATTACAGTTTGTTGCCTTTTAAATATACTCTAAAAGTGGAAGAAAGGTGAAGGCAGATAGAAGACAATATATGTGAGATCATGTTAAAGGGACATGGTGTCTGAGATAAAGTATAAAATAAAATAAAATCCATGCCAGCAACAAGTCTGAAAAACTGACTACTGGCACAAAGCTATATGGCAACAGTATTTGAATAAAGTGGTTCTGCCTAAAGATTTTTTTTACATTTTTATCTTACATAAAACTCAATAATAAATGGAACGTGTGAATCTGTTCTGCTACTCACAATATTCTGTATCCAGCTTTCTCTGCTCGTAGAAGTCTGCAGAAAGCATAAACTGTTCTATAAACTGTGCCTACTGTTTATATAATGCTACAATAAACTCTTGGTTAACCGGCACCCATGGGGATTGGTTGATGCCGGATAACTGTAATTTCTGGTTGCTTAAGAGTTACTATTAAAAATAGGCCTGACTAATATTGTAACCTATACTATTTGTTTGGTCTGACTTGTTCTTAGGTTGGAGAGAGAGGGAATTTATTCCTATCTTCCTTTTTAAAACTCTAAAACTCTAAAAATGTAAGGTATGTTTCTGTGGGGGGGGGGGGGTGACAGAAAGTGCAACACATGAAAATTGTGCTGTATTTCTTCGACTTTTTTCTGGTTGCTTGAGAGTTCTGGTTGCTTGAGTTCTATAAACCGAGAGTTTTACTGTATTTTGACTTTGTTTTTTAACTCATTTGAGTGATATTGTTCTGCATAATGTTCTTATTTCTTTTGGGGAGGGGGGGGGGTAGCCACACAGTCCTTACTACTCCAGTACCAAAAACAGATATTTAAAATCTAGCTGGACCTGTTTGACACTATCTTTAGTAAATGTTATTACATCTTTAGCCATAATTCCCTCATAACTGGACTCTTGCTAGTGGGCAATAATAGTGCAAATTTGATTGTGGTTCCTTGACTGAAAGACAAACAGACATTTCTAAATGTCTGGTAGCTGTGGTTACACATATAAGTCTAGGTTAAATGTTTAGATTCACCCCTTAATCGTTTCCTACCCTATCATGACCCCAGAGTATAAAACCAATATTTCCTCTCACTCTAGCATTGCTATATCAATCCTTGGCAGTTGGGAAGAGTCTTAATACATTTGACAGTAATTTTATTGTATGCATATTATTGTCTTTATGATACAGTGGCACAGTGGATAGTGGTGTCACCTCATAGAAGAGGTTCCATGGTTCAATTCTCCACTGAGATGCCTGCATGTCCCTGTGTTCATGTGAATTTCTTCCAGGTGCTTCAGTTTCCTTCTACACTCCAGAGACATGCAGTAGGTGGATTGGACACTGTAAATTGGCAATAGGTGTGAGTGTATGGTGTGGATGAACTACCATAGCAGGGCTAGCTACTCAGCAGTGTAAACTTTGGCTCTAGATGATTGTCACTGTTGAACTAACACTACAACCCCATGTGCAAAAATGAGGAAAAAGGGGTTGTGGATGGATGGATATTGTGTTTAAAAGTAAATTTAAGTTAAAAGTAAATTCAAGTTCACTGTAGTTGTTTTTTTCTACTGATCTTGTAGTAAATGCAACAAGCACAACAACTTGTTTGTCAAATGTGAAAAAAATCATATAGCTCTCAGCCAGTGAAATCAAAACACATGCACTGGAAATAAAGATACGTTGAAGCTATACAATGGAAAATACTGTATCATCAGGGAAATGTGTTACAGTTTTTAAAATACGCAATATTATGACATATTAGTGCCATGTGATAGATTGGAACATACAAAGACACCTAGGATGAAAGGGCTATGGCATAAATAGTGCCCATAAAACATATTTAATTTTAGTATATGTAAAAATCTTTATTTAATGTTATAAATAGCTACTTTGAGGGCACCAAATGCTACAAAACAGTTTCTTATTTAATGCACTGTTTCTATGTATCACTATGTAAGTGTGGCTGCAGGTATAAATTTTGAATTTCAAAATGCAAGAATTAGATCCTGTCTTGAAAATCAAATTGATCTATTACAAATTCATTTTTTATGCTATCCTATGACAGCTCGAAGAAATTTACATTTATACCTGATGCTACAATTTTAGTAATAGTCTTACTGATTGCAGTAACTGTATAACAATATGATATTTACACTTCACTTTCATTATATAATAATGGCATCATAGTGTAAGTCCAATATCCATAATTGTCTGTCCTAAATTTGTAAATATGAGATAGCAAAACTACAGAACAGTTAATGCCAAGAGTTGTGGTTCTGTTTTAAAGTTGGCCTCCTATATCCCCAGTGTAAGATGTTGTACCCCATATGAACCAATATACCCCACTACTTATGTATACTAACTCTGAGTTTGCCATAACTCAGAAAAAAAGAGATATCAGACACACAGTGATCTTAGATAGAATATAAATAAACCTCAATTTTCACACATTATGTCTCAGTATTGTAGGGCTTACACAATTCTCAGAATTTAAAACTATAAATGTAAATAATACCGAGTAAAGTCCAGAGACAGATAACTTGCAAACATACTGCATTTTTATAACACTGAAATTCAGATGACAAACATATTGCAGTGGCATTTAATGCAGAGGATTAAAGCTCTGAGCTGTACACAGGCTGCTTCCTGGGCTCACTGGTACAGGGTGTTCTTCCTTCTACCTCTATTTGCCTGCTTTGTTAGTCTTAGCAAGTCACTTGACCAATCAGAACTCCCTGGTAACTCCTAAAAATGGACATGTGTCCAGTGGCCTTACCTGTTCAACAAATGCAGAAAATAAAATAAAAAAGTGCCTCTACAATATGAACTAAATTTTTTATATAGCCGAGTCTAATGAACACTAAGCTTCTCTTCTTTATACTGTACTTTACAATAATGTTCCATACTTGGAAGAATTTCTTATGCTATTGCTATAATAATCCTAAGCTAGTTTCCTCATACTGCCATTTGCACTGACAAAACAAATGATACAGCAGGAAGTCTTCTACAGGAAATAATTTTTCTGACCTACATGATTGGCTCAGGTATCCTGTTGAGCAAATCTACTTCAGAATTTAGAAATAAACTAAAACCTCTGTATTAAGTTATTTCTTCAGAGAACAGTATGAAATCAGTAAACTTATGATTAGCACAATGATTTCTCTTCATGACTGTTGGTTTAATCAATTTGGATTCAAGTCTAGATTGTTAACCAGCATTAAATTATATGGTAGAGTTCTCTATAAATGGTATAAGTATAATAGACATTGTCAATAACATACTACTGGATTTAGCATCTTAGGTAGTAATAAATCATAGCTTAATGACTTACTTTCTATATATATATGTGAGCAAAGTTATAACACAATACAGAAAAGTCTTTCTAACAGCTTATTTCTTTATTACTAGCCACTTTAAGAATGTTGATAATCACAGCATTCTGATCAGAGTTTATCCTGCTGGTAGGTATACTGTGGTAGGAAAGTTTTTTTTTTTGCCTGAAGACAAGTAGCCAGGTTAACTGCTGGCCTTGCTATATATTTACTTTAAAAAGTAAAGTAAGTCAAGGTTTGTGGCAATAATATCACTGTTCATTTATGAATCCATGCATCTGTATTTGCGTTACAAGTTTTGCCTTTTTAAGTGTATTATATGAATCAACTCTAGGAGCTATATAGTTAGACTAGAAAATAAATATGGCTTATGAAACTGACCCAGGATCAGTGGTTCTTTACATTTTAAAGTATAGGTCTGTATTAAGGCTTGATATCATCCATATGGTAAATATGTCATCATCAGATCAGTAGCAGGAAGCAGAAAGTGTAGCTGTTCTTATACTATTATTTTATTTTGAAAGGAATGGGGATACAATGAGAATACCTAAAAATGTTAAATATGTTTAATTAGGGCAAACACAATGATAGCAATGATGTGACATCCCAAATAGTATGATTTGTGATGACTATCTTCACTTTTTATATAAACAAATATTTTGGCATTATATAAGAGAAGACCTCCGCAATAGTACTTAACATATTTTCATCTACAGAGAAATGGGGAAAATATATGCTGAGGGGGGAAAAACAATGTAAACTGTAAAATGCTATTCTGTTCTGTTGTGCAAGTCAGGGAAACACTGATTGACTTAATGTAGAATCTCTTTGCAGATACATTGTTTTAAATACTTTTGTAATTAGCTACATCTAAAACTGAATAATATTGTTTGAGACTATACAAAGGTTACATAGCAAGATTTTAAAATGTATAGGTAAGACAAATTGCGTACATTCTAAAACTCATTAGTGACCTGCAGTATAAAACAATCAGAAATATCCTTATTCTGCTTAATCTAGGGCAACAACAAAACAAAACCCCTTCATCTACCTTCAACATCTGTTTTAAGTAGCAATGACCTGGATAACGCAGGGAGAGAATACATCAGCTGATAGATGGTATCACTAAAAAGTACTAGTTTCTGGTGGATAACCATAAGGCTCAACTGCCTTGGAGTATGCATGAATCTATAAATCTACAATCCATAAATCTGCCCAAAAGAGCTCTAATCCACAGTTCTGTATTAACTAGAGTAAAATGTAGCGTCAAGACAGCTATGCAGGCACGCGTAAAAATAGAAATAATATAGGTGCATTAATGTAATGTTGAAACAAGTTTAGAGTATTAGTGTCATAACATGCTGTTTCTTTAGAAAAATCAACAAGTGATTCTTACCCATTGTAAAGTTGGTTTCATGCTGCATATTTGAATTCATATGTTGTGTATACACACCATTTTTAATACTGGGTTGAATTTTTATTTAGACAGTTGTTATGCCAATTTTAAAAAAAGTCATAAATGTTTTGGTTTATAAAAGGATGCTAACTTTGTATGTCTAATGTTTTGACAAACTCTACTGTATCAAAGGACAAAAGTGCTTTATATTGTTTATTAAAATATTGCCTGTGAAAGTCCTGTGATAATTCATTTCATTTATTGGTTTTACCTACGTATTTATTTGTTCTTGGTTTGTTCAACTGGCACTTTGTCAGCTTTGGTTTCTACTTAGGGCTCACTTCAGGCAGTACAATCACAGCTTGTTTCTATAACTGATAATCTCAGCCATTTGATTAGACTGTTGTCTCAGTGGGCTCCAGCAATACCACAATAAGTAACACAACATATTGAGTGTGGATGGTGATTCTTTAATGACCATTTTAACTTCTGCTACTCAATGTTTTGACCCAGACGGCATTCTTCCCTAGGAAGTGATTCACAAATTGACATTTTTTTCTTGCATTTTTTGTCTAAAGTCAATGGTCCACTGTACATTAGCATGCATTTGTCCTGTTTACAAGACTGGGTTAATGAGAAGCATACCTCTCAACTGTCTAGATTTGTGCAAAATGTCCAGAATTTTGCCTAATTTTTTTGGTTTGTTCATCATAACATTTTCTCTTTTTCTGGCACATTGCTGAAAAATAAAGTCATTAAATAATGGCATGCATTTGAATTCATATCCTTCAGAATATGCATGATATCACAAATCCTGTTATTCTAGTAATACTCTAAGTTTGTAACTGCAATATTTATAATCTGTTCCTATTTTTGAGCCTTAGTATTTCCATTATTTTAGGCTTTGTCCTGATTTCTTGCACTAAGAGATTGAGAGGTATGATGAGAAGCTGGCATTTTATGGATCATATCAGGGGACTAACTAAGTTATTGATAACCATCTGAAAGTACTTAAAAACAAGTTTTTGACATTTTTCAAATTATAATTAGAGAATTTGTTTTTAGGGAATATATCAAATGTGAGAGGATGTCCAAAGAGTTGAGATTCTGGAAGTACCCAACTGGCTTAAAAGCAGACTCTGCTTTACGCAGTGATTTACTGAAGTTTTTTGAGAAATATGAGTGTGTGTTATTGGAGATTTTGATGTGGCACATTAATCACAAAATGAAAAAACTTAATAAAGACATAATATCCCTCAATCCATCCATTACTAAAGACTTTTTACTTTGTTCTACAGAACATGGATATAAACAAGTTTTACTAGAACCAGTTCTTTGTGTGTTGGTATTAAGAACACGAAAGTGAAAGAAATAGAAAGGTATAAAAAAGATTATGATCAGAAGTGAGTGCAACCAGCACCAGGGAGGTAATGTCTCTACCAATGTGGCATATGACACACCTGCTTCACGTGAAGCAGTTGTATTGCATGGTGATCAACATAAAAGTAGTGAGATCCCTTTGGATTTTCCCACCCTGAGAAGGTCAGATAATTTTGAGGAATTTGCAGCACCCTTACACAAATCTGAATCAGTCCTAGAGAGAAACAGCTTAGAATATGATCAGGAGGGGGAGGGATGCGAACAGAAATTGTGTAATGTGGACATTATTACCAACAACAGTGGTGACTTTAAAATTTATAATTACAGTAATCAAGTGTTATCAGTTGAGTATGCAAATCTGTTTCAGAAAGGTCACATGTTTGTTCCAGCTACACAGACATATTTAATATAGGTTCTTTTAAACATGAAATTATATACATAGGTTCATAGGTAGGTACTAGGCTATTGGCCCTAGGGCCTATACAAGCCTAGCCAAAAATGTACCCTGGCTTTCGCCACCCAAGAAAATTATTTTCCTGTGCCCCTGTCACTCAGAACCACAGAAGTGATCCCCGGGTTGAATTTCCTATTACCCATCCAATCAACAAGATTTTTCTTGAAGAGTGCTAATGAGGAGCTCTGTTTGACATAGATAGGTAGTCTGTTCCAGAGTATGGGAAGTCTCTGGGACAGGAATCTATCCCTCCAGCATGTTCTGTTTATTGTGGTGACAAAGTTTAGGTCCCTAGAGCGTGTAGCTTGGAGGGATTGGGATTTCTTTAAGTGGAGCATGTCCAACAGCTCTGGGTTTGACATAGCTTTGTATGTTAGGCAGAGATCGCCTTTGAGTAGGCGATATGCGACGGAGTAAAGCTGCAGTTTTTTGAGACGGTCAGTGTAGGGCATCTGTTTGAGGCCAGTAATCCTCTTTGTGAGGTATTTTTGCGGCCTTTCCAGTTGTTGTAGATGTCTTGTGAGGTACATACCAAAAGGGGCGTTGTACTCTATAATGGGTCTAATGAGTGATGAGTAGAGGGGAACAATGACCTCTTTTTTTCTGGATGAGAAACATTTTGTGATGAGGTGTGCCACATAGAAAGATTTCCTGACCACTTTGGCAATGTGATTATCAAAGGAGAGACTACTGTCCACCTGTGTCCCAAGGTCTCTTATCACACTTTCGGTGTTAAGTAGACTACCGCCTATGTGGTAGTTCATGGGTACAGAATTTGTACCAAAGGGGATGACAATGCACTTTTTGACATTGAGCTTGAGACCATGTCTTTGACATCAGGCATCTGTCTCAGTGAGGCCCTTTTGTAGGATGTCCACATTGTTAGGAGTTTCAGTTATGGCTCCTAGTTTGCAGTCATCTGCGAATTTAGTTAGCCAAAGACCTTCTGTGTTAGCCTGTACTTCAGAGAAGTAGATACCAAACAGGAGAGGACCCAAGACTGAACCCTGTGGTACTCCACTTGTCACTGGTCTGAAGTCTGATTTGGAGTCTGCTACTTTCACAGTGTGAGTTCTTTCAGTAAGCCAGTTGGCAACCCATCTTGTGACATAGGGATTTATACCTAGTTTAGTGGACATTAAATCTGTCTTTATGGTTCTTGAAAACTGGTCCCCCAGTTAGTTCTTCTTGGTTACATAGAAGAAGTACCTTTAACTCACCAACTTATCCTGTCATTCAGCTATTTGAAAAGGTTTGTGAACATAATATAAAGACCCCCCCATATTAACAGTCTAGGGATTGATTAATGAGAGTTACTGCACAACATCTGTGTTGACCACAACTTAAGGGTTATGAAACCCAGTAAGTGTGGGGGTCTGGTTGTTATGAACCAAGTTAAGTATGTTAACAAGACATTTAATATTTTACATGATAATTTTTACAATGAAGTGTTGATTAATATTCTTAACTTTGCATATTGTAGGATATATATTAATTTGTATGATTGATTCCTGCAGGGGAAATGAGCACACTATACCATTACTTATGGGTGAATAAACCCATTATACCCACAATTTTTGGTATTCCTGAAATTCATAAGGCTGTAGAAGACCACCACCCCCAAATTGAGATTAATAATCTGTGCTGGGGGGTCCAAAACAGCTATTGTAGCTTAACATATTGGTTTTAGACTGAAAATGCTTGTCAGTTTTTGCCTCATTTTCTTAAGGGTTTGTGTTTTTTTAAGTTATTGGTCAGTCAAGTATACTGAGATGACCTATTATTTGTTACTATAGATGTGACAAATTTATTTACTATAACATCTCATGGGATAGGTCGGAGCCAGTGAACTACATTATCAGCTTAAAACAGGAGCTGACAACCCCTTTGGTTTAAACTGTCAGGTTTCTATTTCTTGTGTTTTAAAATTAAAATTATATTATACTTAATTCATAGAATCATACAATATTTATATTCATATGTTTTGTATATACACTGTTTTTAATATTGTGTTGAATGTCTATTTACACAGAAAGTTAATTTTTAAAAGTCACATAAATGTTTTGGTTTACAAAAGGAAATGACATTTGTATGTTTAATGTTCTAATGAAGTCCATTGTATTGGAGGACAAAAGTACTTGAAACTGTTTATTAAAATATTGCTTGTGAGAGTCTTGTGGCAATTAATTTCATTTGAAAGTTTTATTTCATACAGGAAGTGTAACTACAGTACATGTTCATGACCAGCTAAGAAAGAATAAATAGATAAGAACCAGTAAAATATAGGTTTAACTAATCAGCTGCATTGAGGATGCAGTTGTCATGCCATACTCAAAATAGACAATCTGAAGCTTTTATTGGCTAAATACCTTTTTGAGTGATGCCAAATTAGAATTGATGCTATGAAAATAATAAATAAATAAATAAATACGCATGACACCATTACATTTCTTGCAGCAAATTCCAAAATATAAAGTATCTGAAATTTATGGAGCCTCCCAATTTGAACTTTATAGTGGTCCTTTCACATTCACATCATTCTGAACTACATAATTCACAAAATAAAGAAATGGTCTCAAAACAAAGTAACATGCACATGGTCTGAATGCCACACCATCAGTAGCACAAAGCAGACTTCATTGATGTATATAAACGATTGTGTTCCTTGCAGTCCATCAGCAAGGTACCTGTGGTGAGTGTTTTCAATGAAAGAGAGTGTTTAAAATATGAGGTGCTATTACTACAGCACCTATTCAAAAAGGTAAGAAATGCCATTAAAATACTTTTTTTAGCAAGTCTAGCATATAGCAGTTATAATAAGAAATACCAGGCTTATTTACATGCTGTTTTACCTGCCCCTTTCATTTATTCCAGGCTGAAACCCTCAGGAGCAACTAAATGGCTCACTGCAGTATAATCACAGCAAATAAGCCTTTTGATGGTTGTGATGACATGCGCTACAGCCAGCACAGCTAGCTGGAGTTTTTTAAAGAATGATATCCTTTGAATTGCAAACTGATGTGTACAAGATGTTTGTGTTACAAATGTATTGGAAATGTATGGCATTTGAATATCAAACTGATTTGTACAAATGCTTATGTTACAAATGTATTAGAACTGTATGGTATTTGAATATCAAACTGATTTGTACAGATGCTTATGTCAAAAATGTATTAAACCTGTATGGCATTTGAAAATCAAAATGTGTTTGTAAAGTTAAAACAAAAGGTCTGTGAAGAAACAAAAACAAAAAATGTTTAATTGATAGAAGAAAACACAGCAATAAAGAAAAATTAAACAGTGACCACTTTCGTCCTTAATACAGGCTTCTTCAGACTGAGTAATGCCAAGCAGAAAACAAATTTAAACAATAAAATCTCATCACATGAACTTATTAAAACATGTGACCATGTAAAAACTTAATGCTTCAATTCTTTCTTTTTTAAATAAGCTACAAAATCTTCTCTATCATTAAGACTGGGTAGGTAGCAGGCATTTAATCTCACTTGCCACAAATATTCATACTACCCTAGATCATCTTCTGTGTTGAATAACCTACCAAAATTAGTTATTTCATCAACCACTTAAAAATGCAAAACTAACCTTAGATGTACCTGATTTATAATACTTAGCAAAAGTGTTCCTATCAGGTCTATATCCCATAGTCAAACTTTTTTAACTTCGAACACGGAATGTTCGAACCATTCCATTCGAAGATACAAAACTTTGACTAGTGATAAAAAAAAAGAAGTAAAAACAAAATAAACTGTTGTAAGCAGGGGTACAGCCCCCTGCAGCCCCCACATCCCCCTCTACTTAAATATATCAACTGCGAGATCGCACCACATTGAAATGAGCAGAAACCTCTCCTTAAAGAGATTTCCGTTTAAATGGTCGAACTTGTACAAGTCCGAACTTATGGTCTTGACCATATGGGGTTCAAACTTGTACAAGTTTGATTATGTGATTAGGAACCCATTACTTTCATCACCTATTTCAGCTGCATGATTATGTTCATATATATGCTTGTATAATTCCCTTATAGTGTGACTTATATAAAAAGAGTGACAAGACCTACACATGGCTAAGTAAACAGCAAATTTGGTTTTACATGTATAACACCCACTGATTCTAATTCTATAATTGTTAATAATAATGTAATTTGTTCAACATATAAATAATCACATAAATTACAATTAAAACATTTCAGCATACCCAATTTGTTCTTAATTTCTTTAGGTTTACTGAGTTTAGCTTGAAAAAAACTTTTGAAACTCTTACCCTATTTATGCACAAAAACAAGGTAATCTCCTGCTCTTTCATTGATTTCAGAACAACTTTTAAAGATCTTTCCAATTATTCCTGATTATGCTTTTGATAACTACTGCATTAATACTATTACTAATCTGTATACATGTTCAGAAATCTCTTTCCTTATACTTCTGTAAAATCATATTCTGTTCCCTCATATTGCAAATTTCATCAAAAAAGGTCATAACTAATTCATCAGAGTACTGCTAAAAAATTTGTTACACAACCCTGTGCTTTCAACAAAAAATTCTTCATCCCTATTTGTTAAACTACGGGCTGTCATTAATTGTCCCTTTACTGTATTTTCTTTAATTTCCTTTGAGTGCCTGCTACTATAATGTAAATAAAAAATATTTTGAAATTCTTTTTTATATATCTTCATGATTAATTTGTCACCTGTTTTCAGTACTGTGACATACTTGTGAGCCTATACTCATGAGTAAAATCAAAAAAGAATTGGTTCCACTGAGATAATCTAAAAACTCATTTAACAATTCTTCTTTTTCTCTCCAGACCAAAAAAAAATAATCTATAAAACTTTGAAAAAATATTAATAGAATACATACTTAATAAGATGTTTACTCTCTCCCAGCTTTGCATAAAAAGATTTCCATAGCTAGAAGCCATAGCTGCCCCATTGCTACTCCATTAAGTTGACAATAGATGGTACCATTAAACTATAAAAAATTGTAACTTAAAATTAGATCTAAAATTTCCATCAAGAGGCCTACCATGTTGCTTGAAAATTATTTAGAATTCAATAATTTGATTCTAAATATCCACACCCCTTCTTTATTAGGTATTACTGTATACAGGGATTGGATATCTAAAGTAACTAATAAATCTTCCTGGGAGACAATAATTCCTTCCAATTTCTTTATGAAATCAAAAGTGTACCTAATAAAAGTACTACTCAATTCTACTACTTTCTGTAGAGCTTTGTCCACATAAATTGCCATAGCTTCTTGGACTGTGGCTTATTATCTAACAATTCAATTAATTATTTATTTTAATTACCAGTTGGAATGGTTTTTACTGTGGTTTTTGGTTGAGTTTGTAAAGTTGCTGTGTGTTTAAAAATGTATCAGCAGTGGGTCCGGCTGGACAGAGAAGGAATATACATGTGAGACTGTATGTATATATGTTAGCAAAGGACAATGGGAATAAAGCAGTTAATATCAGTCCAGTTAATTTTGGAAAATCCTTGAAATTAAATTAGCTGTTAAGCCATCAACAGAGCACCCCACTATGCTGAATGGAACTGGAGTCAGTAAGTCTGGGAGAGACCATTGTTTAACAGCCTCTGTAAAGCAGATGGGAAGTACTGTAATTGTTCATGGCTCCATGGCATCACCATAAACATTTAGTTGTGTATTGTAGCCTTCTATGTTAAATTCCAACCTCAGCTTCAAAGGGAGATGCTGTGAGAATCTAGAGTCAGGTGACCAGATGAAGTCATTCTGCCAGCCTTCTTGGAAATTATGTTTTAGATATTACAGTGGGAAATCTCTCAGTACTGAGTATTCTGTCTTGGACATGACAACAAGAAGGACCATTCACTGCATCATCTGCATTGCTCTATTAAGTAAGTAGGGAATAGTAATTTTCCTAGATTCAGTCAGGAAAATATAGTGAAGCTTAGTTTAGATATTGTTTTTCTTTGTCTGAGTCTGCCCATCAATGTTATTTTCAGTATTTCCTGTGATTTGAACTCTGTGATTTACTGTAAATATATATTCAGTATTTTCATGTTCTTTTATTATTATTATTAAATATATGTAAAATGCATATTGTGGCTGGTCCTTTTAGAAAGAATTTAACCTTTGTAAGTGCTTATATTTATTTGGTGACACTGTATGGGCCACTCCTGAAGGCCTAGCTGTCTTGGTCAAGTACTACCATTTGTATTAATATTAATATTGCACAGCATAATTTGATACCCTTCGTTAAGGACCTTGCAATAGCTGATTGTACAGTGTCTGGTGGCAGTGATAACTACTTTACACTCTGGCAGAAGAGGGCACAGCAGGTGAATCTGTGACAGCCTTTCCTAGGTGGGTGTATGTGACAAATTAAATCTCACAGTGTGTATGTGTGTATGTGACAGCTACTTGGAGCAGGGACAAGAAGCACTGGTTTCACAGAAAGGGTGCTGGAGGACTTGGCTTGGACACTCAGCTGAGGACCTAACCCTTCAGCTGTACAAGTGGGGACTCTTACTGAAGCCCTAGAGGGAGACAGATATAAAAAAAATCCAGACCCAGGGTTAACTGCGTTCCCTGTGTGCTCTTAAGGGGAATTGTACTTGGTACAGAGAGCTGCATCTGGAAATACTGAGTGTTTCCATTTTTCTTCCAAGTTTATTTCCCTATCCAGTTTCAGTGGTGAGGATTCAGGCTCCTTGATTACTGGCCCAGAGAGGGGTTTTTGAAGTGATTATCACTACAGACACTCTTTTGTTTAATGAAAAGTTTTGAAACAATTTAAAAAAAAAAAATATATATATATATATATATATATATATATATTTTTTTTTTTGTTTGTTTTTTGTTTTTATTTCATATGGCATTACATATCACAGCCTTGTCTATCACACAATTGGAAGGTCATTAGATTTGAAAAAGTTTTAGGTATGGTTAGAGGCATCTTCAAGGCACAGAAGGATAAAGCCCAGATAAATCAGATGAGTTTACTGGTCCAAATGATGGAAAAAAAAAACACATGGAGGAGGGAGAACAATAATAAGAAAAAAACTGCTGACCTTTTCCAGTGTAGCAGTGTGTCCCACAACACATGTTCTATCTATGACCATGCTGAAGATAAAATATGTAATACATATATTTGCCTAACAGGGCAGTCTTATAGCAAAGCCTTTGGGAGTAAAAACACTCATCAAGGTAATTGAATATACCTCACACTACCTCGCTGTATGTCAATCCCTTTGGCACTGTTGAACATGGACAGGGAAATGGTAGATCTTAAACCAAAACCTCTTTGGTGATTGCCTTGATAGTGACCAAGTTGCAGCTATGGTCTTGTTCTATAGTGGGGGAAATGAATGTATGTACAGTTGTTGAAAGGGTAGCTCAGATGATCAGTAAACAGGGAAATAAAAACTGTACTGTGAGAAGTTGTAGATGCATCTCTGGCTGAACATCAGAAACAATATCTGAAATTGCTTGCAGAATATAATGATGGTATTAGAAGATTTGGTTCCTTATATACATACCACCTATAGCACAAGATTATCTGCATGCAAAAATAAACTGCAGAAATGTAGAACTTTCTGAATGATCTCGTAAAAGACGCAGTAGTACTATAGACAATTGCAAACATTACCAGGGCCAAGATCAAGCTGATACCCATTTGAGCTGAAGTATACCAAGATGATCTCTTATTGGTTACTATAGATGTGACAAATTTGTTTACTGTAACACCTCATGGGATAAGTTGGAGCCAGTGAACTACATTATCAGCTGAAAACAGGAGCTGACAACCCCTCTGGTTTAAATTGTCAGGTTTCTATTTCTTGTGTTTTAAAATTAAAATTATATTATACTTAATTCATGGAATCATACAATATTTATATTCATATGTTTTGTATATATGTTGTTTTTAATATTGTGTTGAATTTCTATTTAGACAGAAAGATTATATTTAAAAGTCACATGCATGTTTTAGTTTATAAAAGGAAATGACATTTGTATGTTTAATGTTCTAATGAAGTCCATTGTATTGGAGGACAAAAGTACTTGAAACTGTTTATTAAAATACTGCTTGTGAGAGTCTTGTGGCAATTATTTTCATTTGAAATTTTATTTCATACAGGAAGTGTAACTACAGTACATGTTCATGACCAGCTAAGAAAGAATAATGAGATAAGAACCATAAAAATATAGGTGTAACTAATCAGCTGCATTGAGGATGCAGTTGTCATGCCATTCTCAAAATAGACAATCTGAGGCTTTTATTGGCTAAAAAAATTTTTTGAGTGATGCCAAATTAGAATTGATGCTATGAAAATAATAAATAAATAAATAAATAAATAAGCATGACACCATTACATTTCTTGCAACAAATTCTAAAATATAAAGTATCTGAAATTTATGGCGCCTCCCAATTTGAAATTTATAGTGGTCCTTTCACATTCACATCATTTTGAACTACATAATTTACAAAATAAATAAATGGTTTCAAAACAAAGTAACATGCACATGGTCTGAATGCCACACCATCAGTAACACAAAGCAGACTTCATTGATGTATACAAATGATTGTGTTCCTTGCAGTTCATCAGCCAGATACCTGTGGTGAGTGTTTTCAATGAAAGAGAGTGTTTAAAATACGAGGTGCTATTACTACAGCACCTATTCAAAAAGGTAAGAAATGCCATTAAAAATACTTTTTTTTCAGCAAGTCTAGCATATAGCAGTTATAATAAGAAATACCAGGCTTATTTACATGCTGTTTTACCTGCCCCTTTCATTTTTTCCAGGCTGAAACCCTCAGGAGCAACTAAATGGCTCATAGGAGTATAATCACAGCAAATAAGCCTTTTGGTGATTGTGATGACATGCGCTACAGCCAGCACAGGTAGCTGGAGTTTTGTAAAGAATTATATCATTTGAATTGCAAACTGATGTGTACAAGATGTTTGTGTTACAAATGTATTGGAACTGTATTGCATTTGAATATCAAACTGATTTGCAGAAATGCTTATGTTACAAATGTATTAGAACTGTATGGCATTTGAATATCAAACTGATTTGTACAGATGCTTATGTCAAAAATGTATTACAACTGTATGGCATTTGAAAATCAAAATGTGTTTGTAAAGTTAAAACAAATTGAAGGTCTGTGAAGAAACAAAAAAAAAAAGTTTAATTGATAGAAGAAAACACAGCAATAAAGCAGCATTAAACAGTGACCACTTTTATCCTTAATACAGACTTCTTCAGACTGAGTAATGCCAAGCAGAAAACAAATTTAAATAAAAAATATCATCACATGACCTTATTAAAACATGTGACCATGTAAAAACTTAATGCTTCAATTCTTTCCTTTTTAGATAAGCTATAAAATCTTCTCTATCATTAAGACTGGGTAGGTAGCAGGCATTTAAGCTTACTTGCCACAAATATTCATACCACCCTAGATCATCTTCTGCATCGAATAACCTACCAAAATTAATTATTTCATCAACCACTTAAAATGCAAAACTAACCTTACATGTACTTGATTTATAATACTTAGCTAAAGTGTTCCTTTTGGGTCTATATCCCATAGTCAAAGTTTTATATCTTCGAACACGGAATGTTATAACCATTCCGTTCAAAGTTAGAAAACACCAACTAGTGATAAAAAATAAGAAGTAAAAACAAAATAAACTGTTGTAAGCAGGGGGGGCAGCCCCCTGCAGCCCCCACATCACCCTCTACTTAAATATACCAACTCCGAGATTGCATCACATTGAACTGAGCAGAAACCTCCCCTTACGGAGATTTCCATTTAAACAGTCGAACTTGTATAAGTTCGAACTTATGGTCGCGACCATATGGGGTTCGAACTTGTACAAGTTTGATTATGTGATAGGAACCCATTCCTTTCATCTCCTATTTCAACTGCATGTTTTTGTTCATATATATGCTTGTATAATTCCCTTATAGTGTGACTTACATAAAAAGAGTGACAAGACTTGCACATGGCTAAGTAAACAGCAAATTTGGTTTTACAGTTATAACACCTACTGATTCTATTTGTTCAGCATATAAATAATCACATAAATTACAATTAAAACATTTCAGCATATCCAATTTGTTCTTAATTTCTTTAGGTTTACTGAGCTTAGCTTGAAAAAGCTTTTGAAACTCTTACCCTTTTTATGCACAAAAACAGGGTAATCTCCTGCTCTTTCATTGATTTCAGAACAGCTTTTCAAGATCTTTCCAATTATTCCTGATTATGCTTTTGATAACTACTGCATTAATACTATTAATAATCTGTATAAATGTTCCAAAATCTCTTTCCTTATACTTCTTCTGAAAACTCATATTCTGTTCTCTCATATTGCAAATTTCATCAAAAAAGGTCATAACTAATTCATCAGGGTACTGCTAAAAAATTTGTTACACAACCCTGTGCTTTCAACAAAAAATTCTTCATCCCTCTTTGTTAAACTATGGGCTTTCATTAATTGTCCATTTACTTAATTTTCTTTACTTTTCTTTGAGTGCATGCTACGATAATGTAAATAATTATTTTGAGATTCTTTTTTATATATCTTCATGATTAATTTGTCACCTGTTTTCAGTACCGTGACTTCTAAATAATTAATACTTGTGAGCCTATACTCAGCGAGTAAAATAAAAAAAAGACTTGATTCCACTGAAATAATCTAAAAACTCATTTAACAAGTCTTCTTTTTCTCTCCAGACCAAAAAAATCATCTATAAAATTTTGAAAAAATAATAGAATACATACTTAATAAGATGTTCACTCTCTCCCAGCTTTGCATAAAAAGATTTCCATCGCTAGAAGCCATAGATGCCCCCATTGCTACTCCATTAATTTGACAATAGATGGTACCATTAAACTAAAAAAAAAATGTAACTTAAAATTAGATCTAAAAGTTCCATCAAGAGGCCTACCATGTTGCTTGAAAATTATTTAGAATTCAATAATTTGATTCTAAATATCTCCATCCCTTCTTTATTAGGTATTACTGTATACAGGGATTGGATATCTAAAGTACCTAATAAATCTTCCTGGGAGACAATAATCCCTTCCAATTTCTTTATGAAATCAAAAGTGTACCTATTAAAAGTACTACTCAATTCTACTACTTTCTTTAGAGGTTTGCCCACATAAATTGCCATGGCTTATTGGACTGTGGCTTTTTACTAACAATTCAATTAATTGTTGAATTGTCTTTTATATCACTACCATGTCATTACGTCATAGATTTTAGTTACCACATGTAGTGTGGTTACTTTATTTTATAAGACATTATATTAATTTATACATACATATATATGAAATTTTATATGTTAGACATTAAGCATACTTGTCTATAGAATCTTTCTCACACTAATATCTATTTTAATTCCAAATATATATGTACTAACTGATATGTTTTTTATATATATTTTTTATATATAACTTTTTTATATATGTGTTTCCTATGTATACTTTATATATGAGATTGTTTTTAAATGGTTTTATCTTTATCAGATTTGTATATTAAGCTGGGTCTTTGATGTCTGCCTGCTTCTTTAAATAATCATACCAATTAACTTACTTGATTGATTAATTGTTTAAAACCTATGTATATATAAGATGTGGAATCTTAGAATGAATGTAAGATCTGATGAAGCTACACAGCGAAAGCGCTTATCTTATTAATTATTGATAATAAAGTACTTTGAACTTTAAGTGTTACACTTGTTTTCGTTCAGTCCTGCTATTTTGATTTACTATAACTTTGATTTCTACTGCTTGCACGAGCGTTTACCAGCATAGCAGCAGCCTCCATTACTTGTTTTATACATTATATTTCTTGCTTTGCTGCTAACTGGGAGAAGTGTTTTGCGTAATATGACTGACATCGAATTGGACTACATCCCAAGAGGTGAAGACCGAGGGAGTGAGGTAATGCAACCAAGAGGTGAAGACCGTGGGGGTGAGGTACTGCAACGCAGATTTAAACAATACCTCAATGAAGTTACTAACGCTTCGTGCTTCTTTGAGAATGTGACTGCTACTGATGACGTGAATGAAGGTGCAGTTGACTCGGAAAGGCTGCATATACTACTAGAGGGGATTGAAAAGGATTTTATGAAGCTAAAACACCTGCAAACACAGAGAATACATTTTCAGTTTTGCCTCGATCAAAACATTATTCCAAGAGGCTTAAGGGTTTTTACGATGCCTAGCCAAGGCAAGGATTACCCCGAATTGCTAGCGAAATGGCAGAGACTTAATATAGAGGTGAGTCGGAATTATCTTAGACTTTTAATAGACTTTTTTATACCAGAAGAAAGTAAATTGATAGAAAGCATAAATGCGAAGCAACAAATGTTATATAGAGACTTTGCTGATGTTCTGGTTCAACCACTACTGGAGAACTTACTGGACTGTGTTTTAGCATTTGAAAGGAAGCTACTACAACAAAAAATGAATAAAGCTAAAAGAGACATTAATGATTTTAGACAAAGCCATGTCTTTACTTGGCCCAGACCAGGGCATGGACAGAATGAACGTAATGCAATGGTGAACAATGATAATGCTATGAATAGTTCACAATATATGAATAAAAGGAATGTAGAGAATGTTATCTTATGTGACAATATTAGTTATGAAGTTAAGAAGAATATGTGTACTTTAAATGCTCCAAACAATAATGCTGGGAATAGTAATATGTCGACTTTAAATGTTCAGAGTATACCTTCTGCTGATGAGATTACAGAATTAAATGATGATGTTTGTATAGAGAATGTAGCAATCGATGTAACTGATAAACCCCACTGTAAAGATTCAATAGATGTTATACACATCATGCACCCCAGTGTGAACTTAGACACTAATTTATATCCTAATGTTCACATAGTTAAAGACAAAACACCTCATATGAATCGAGACTCTGAGGCTGTAGTGAGACCAAAGGTTAAAACCATAGAAAAATCTAGCAATAAAACAAATGCTGAATTGGTTTTTCCTCTACCGATACGTATGGACAAAGGCCCACAGAGGTCGAGGTCTATGAGTCGTGGGAGGCAGAAGAGGAAATTTTCAGGAGACATTCCATCCAACCAAACTTTAAAGAAAATGTGGACGCACAAGAATTAGTGCACAATATATCAAGTAAGACACTAACTTATGAAGATATTCAATTGTTAAGCAAGGGTCTAAACTTTATTCCAAGAAGTCACAGTAAACTAACAGACACAGTCACTGACTTGAAAATATTTTGCAGAAATGTCATGCTAAAATTGTTATATAAAACCCAAGCTAGCAATACTTCTAAAACAGAAGCATTCACATTTAAGAGACTAAGTGATTCCGTGCCAACCCATCACCCACTCGTTAAGGCATATTTGAAGTTAACTGAAGATGAGTTACATGTATACTATGCAGATAGAGTAGAGCAAAAAAGATGTAAAAGGAGAGATAATTTAACTTATAAAGTAAGAGTAAGTCTAAAACAATTACAGGAAGACCCTACTATAGTTATTAGACCAGCTGACAAAGGAGGCAGCATTGTTGTTATGGATATGCAAAATTATATCGGAGCAATGACAGAATTGATGCAGGACAAATTCTATGATTTAATAACAAAAGACGATGTTATAGAAACTATAAGATATGTGAAGAATACGCTAGAGGATATTTTCAAAAGTAAACTGATTGACAAGGAATTATTTGACTATCTTAATATTCTAGCACCTACTATAGCAGTTATTCAAGGACAGCTGAAAATACACAAGGATAATAAGAACCCACCCATGAGACCAATAGTTTCTGGACGAGGTTGGGTCACAGAACATCTATCAGTATTTGTAGAAAAACATCTGAGGGCTGTACTAAATAAAAATAAAATAGTACTAAAAGACACTAAACAATTCCTTACAGAATTTTATGATTGTATTCAAGACAAAACAATCACTAAAGACTATTTATTTGTCACATTTGACATACAGTCATGGTTCACAGTGATTCCCAATGAACTGGGCTTGAATTATACATTACAGTACCTGAAAAATCACAGTAACTATACCAATGTACTTATTGACCTAATAGTTCACTTTTTGGAATTAGTCTTAGAAAATAATGTCTTTATGTTCAAGGATAACATCTATAGACAGAAAGATGGCGTAGCCATGGGTACATCTTGTGCCAACAGCTATGCCAATATGTTTCTTGCACATTGGGAAGAACATACATTATTTCTACAAAATTTCTTTGAGAAACATGTGATATTTTACAGACGCTTTGTGGATGATGTCTTTATTCTTTGGAAAGGGACACCCCAACAACTTGAATCCACATACCTAATCATGAACAATTTAATACCATGTCTTAAGTTTACCATGAAGTTTTCAGAGGATAGAATTGAGTTTCTAGACTTATATATAGAGAGGCTACATAATAATTTAATTAACACTGGAGTTCATCGTAAAACATGTTATGTTAACTCATTGCTTCTAAGATCCAGTATGCACCCTCCTTTTGTCTTTAGAAATATTGTGAAAGGACAAGCTATTAGAGCTTCCAGACTGAATCCAATGGAAGAGGGATTTCACACTGAGATAAATGATTTGAAATATAGACTATTAAACAGAGGATATAAAGTTGAGGAAATACATTCTAAGATAGACGAAGTGTACAATTTAAGCTCCACTTCAGCTATGCCATACTTTGGATCCAACAGTGCTAGCTATAATGAGAAACAAAATATGAGTGAATCTTTCACTAAATTCTCCACCTTCTTTTCATCTGATCATATAGATATTAAGCAGATTATAGACAAACACTGGGGTATATTACAGATAGATGAAGAAATTAAACAGATAGTAGGAGAAACATCGAGGTTTATCTTTAAGAATAAACACAACTTAAAAAGAATGTTATGCCATCCTAAATTTGATAGGAAATCTATACAGAATGGATGCACAAGATGCTGTGGTCGCTGTAATTTCTGTTGTTACATAGACAGTAAGACAGAATTCTTTCATCCTGATCAACAGAAAGTTTTTAATATAAGAACTGAAGCCAACTGCATGACTTCTCATGTGATATACCTAGCTGTTTGTCAATTATGTTCATCCTTCTATGTTGGTAAAACAAATCGACCACTGAGGGATAGGATAAGGGAACATGTATATCACATAAGGAAAGGTACATTACATAATGCCCTTGCCAAGCATGTAGCATTAAATGATGACACACATAGATTTTTGTTCAAGGTACTTGAAGTAATTACTCCCAACTCTAGAGGGGGTGACATTAAGATATATACAGAGAGTAAGGAAACTGAATGGATAATTCTGCTAAGATCAGATAAAGGATTAGGCCTGAATGATAGGGCCTCTATCAAGCCAAAATTAAGACAGCGTAGAAACATTAGATAAACCCCCTAGAAATAGGTATTCTATCTCTCTATAAACAAATTGTCTTTTATATCACTACCATGTCATTACGTCATAGATTTAGTTACCACATGTAGTGTGGTTACTTTATTTTATAAGACATTATATTAATTTATACATACATATATATGAAATTTTATATGTTAGACATTAAGCATACTTGTCTATAGAATCTTTCTCACACTAATATCTATTTTAATTACAAATATATATGTACTAACTGATATGTTTTTATATATATTTTTATATATAACTTTTTATATATGTGTTTCCTATGTATACTTTATATATGAGATTGTTTTTAAATGGTTTTATCTTTATCAGATTTGTATATTAAGCTGGGTCTTTGATGTCTGCCTGCTTCTTTAAATAATCATACCAATTAACTTACTTGATTGATTAATTGTTTAAAACCTGTGTATATATAAGATGTGAAATCTTAGAATGAATGTAAGATCTGATGAAGCTACACAGCGAAAGCGCTTATCTTATTAATTATTGATAATAAAGTACTTTGAACTTTAAGTGTTACACTTGTTTTCGCTCAGTCCTGCTATTTTGAATTACTATATCAATTAATTATTTGTTTTATTTACCAGTTGACATGTTTTTTACTGTGTTTTTTTGTTGTATTAGTAAAGTTGCTAGTGTTTAAAAATGTATCAACAGTGGGTCCTGCTGGACAGAGAAGGAATATACATGTGAGACTGTATGTATATATGTCAGCAAAAGACAATGGGAATAAAGCAGTTAATATCAGTCCAGTTAGTTTGGGAAAATCCTTGACATTAAATTAGCTGTTAAGCCATCAACAGAGCACCCCCACTGTACTGAATGGAACTGGAGTCAGTAAGTCTGGGAGAGGCCATTGTTTAACAGCCTCTGTAAAGAAGAGGGGAAGTACTGTAATTGTTCATGGCTCCATGGCATCGCCATAAACATTTAGTTGTGTATTGCAGCCTTCTATGCTAAATTCCAACCTCAGCTTCAAAGGGAGATACTGTGAGAATCTAGAGTCAGGTGACCAGATGAAGTAATTCTGCCAGCCATCTTGGAAATTATGTTTTAGATATTACAGTGGGAAATCTCTCAATACTGAGTATTCTGTCTTGGACATTACAACAAGAAGGACCATTCACTGCATCATCTGCCTTGCTCTATTAAGTAAGTAGGGAATAGTAATTATCCTAGAATCAGTCAGGAAAATATAGTGAAGCTTAGTTTAGATATTGTTTTTATTTATTTGTCTGAGTCTGTCCATCAATGTTATTTTCAGTATTTCCTGTGATTTGAACTCTGTGATTTACTGTAAATATATATTCAGTATTTTCATGTTCTTTTATTATTATTAAATATATGTAAAATGCTTATTATGGCTGGTCCTTTTAGAAAGAATTTAACCTTTGTAAGTGCTTATATTTATTTGGTGACACTGTATGGGCCACTCCTGAAGGCCTAGCTGTCTTGGTCAAGTACTACCATTTGTATTAATATTAATATTGCACAGTATAATTGGATACCCTTTGTTAAGGACCTTACAATAGCTGATTGTACAGTGTCTGGTGGCAGTGATAACTACCTTATACTCTGGCAGAAGAGGCCACAGTAGGTGAATCTGTAACAGCCTTTCCTAGGTGGGTGTATGTGAAAAATAAAATTTCACAGATTGTGTATATGTGTGTGTATGTGCGTGTGCATGCGTGCGTGTGTGTGTGTGTGTGTGTGTGTGTGTGTGTGTGTGTGTGTGTGTGTGTGTGTGTGACAGCTACTTGGAGCAGGGACAAGAAGCACTGGTTTCACAGAAAGGGTGCTGGAGGACTTGGATTGGACACTCAGCTGAGGACCTAACCCTGCAGCTGTGCAAGTGGGGACACTTACTGAAGCCTTGGAGGGCGACAGATATAAAGAAATCCAGACCCTGGGCTGACTGTGTTCCCTGTGTGCTCTTAAGGGAAATTGTACTTGGTACAGAGAGCTGCATCTGGAAATACTGAGTGTTTCCATTTTTCTTCCAAGTTTTTGTCCCTGTCCAGTTTCAGTGGTGAGGGTTCAGGCTCCTTGATTACTGGACCAGAGAGAGGGGTTTTTGAAGTGATTATCACTACAGACACTCTTGTTTAATGAAAGGTTTTGAAACAATTTCAAATATATATATATATATATATATATATATATATATATATATATATATTTCTCATATGGCATTAAATATCACAGCCTTGTCTATCACACAATTGGAATGTCATTAGATCTGAAAAAAATGTAGGTATGGTTAGAAGCATCTTCAAGGCACAGAAAGATAAAGCCCAGATAAATCAGATGAGTTTACTGGTCCAAATGATGGAAAAAAACACATGGAGGGGGAAGAACAATAATAAGGAAAAACCTGCTGACCTTTTCCAGTGTAGCAGTGTGTGCCACAACCCATGTTCTATCTATGACCATGCTGGAGATAAAATATGTAATACATATGTTTGCCTAACAGGGCAGTTTTATAGCAAAGCCTTTGGGAGTAAAAAACACTCATCAAGGTAATTGAATATACCTCACACTACCTCACTGTATGTCAATCCCTTTGGCACTGTTGAACATGGACTGGGAAATGGTAGATCTTAAACCGAAACCTTTTTGTTGATTGCCTTGACAGTGACCAAGTTGCAGCTATGCTCTTTAGTGGGGGAAATGAATGTATGTACAGTTGTTAAAAGGGTAGCTCAGATGATCAGTAAACAGGGAAATAAAAACTGTACTGCTGTGAGCAGTTGTAGATGCATCTCTGGCTGAATGTCATATACAAAATTTGAAATTGCTTGCAGAATGTAATGATGGTATTAGAAGATTTGGTTCCTTATATACATACTACCTATAGCACAAGATTCTCTGAGTGCAAAAATAAACTGCAGAAATATAGAACTTTCTGAATGATCTCTTAAAAGACACAGTAGTACTATAGACAATTGTAAACATTACCAGTTCCAAGATCAAGCCGATACCCATTTGAGCTGAAACCATGGAATGCATCGTTATAAGGTTATTGGATCAAATATTTGTCTTTCAAGCTCATGAACTACTGTCTTTCAAAAACTTTGATTGCCTTAGCTCACTTTTGATATGTTCTGTTTTCCATATATGCATCAAGATGATTTTTGTCACTAAAATATCTTGTCTCCGTTTTGCAAGACAAAGCTTGTAACATAATCCTGGACAACATTGTACTGTTACATTTTTTTCTGTTATTATTTATTTATTTTTTTGTATTTGGATCCCATATATTGGTTCTCTCCTACAGTAATGCATTTCAGCCAGAGATTTTCAGGTAGTACTGAATCAGAGATTTATTTGTATACTGTCTAATTAGCCCTAAAATACTAAATATAATAACAGTTGTTGTTGCCTTTCTGAATATTTTTAAGTTTTCCAGCTGTATGACTTTCTGTTTATCTTCTGAAATTGTTTCAAGTGTTTCATACATAGCCTATGGATGCAGGTCTTTTTTCAGTAAAAGGTGGGAATGAGGAGCTATAAAGTGATACAATGATTTGTGTGAAATGACTGAACATACCCCTTATAACTAGATACACTACAGAATATGTTTTGCTAACATTGGTAAATGGAAGCTGGTTAAACCACAATAGGAGGACACATAAGTAATGTGATTTGTGCTGTGTCAAGTAATGACATACACAAAAATATGACAGATGTTGATAACCTTAATTGATAATCTAAATAATGATGCAAGCCATACATCATAGTATTACAAAGAATCACTCCAATGTGTACAAAATTTGAGAGTTGCCCACATCTCATGTTCTATCGTCAAAATTTGTGCTTTGTGAGATAAATATCAAAAGTATGAGTAAATTCCAGCCAACATGCAACTGATATCAATTTGATCATTTTGTGTGTGTGTGTGTGTGTGGGGGGGAGGGGGGGGGCTGGGTTAGAATCCGTAATTTGGTCATCAACTCTCTGCCCACTTGTAGCCTCTTCATTAATTTGTTCATTTATTTATGGTGACTTATGACCCATTCATTAGCTTTGGGGTGAGAGATGAGAACTAGATGTGTTGCTGCCATCTGGGGTAGGATAAATGGGGTCTATATTATAACATCGAAGTTCAAAAACTTCAAATGTTATAATATTGAACCTTTTAGTGCAAAAGCTGAGAATAGCAAAGTCTCAGAACATCTAAATTTTACCTGGGATAAGATTTTGGTGGTCCGTGGCTTTGCTATTTACCGCAGTGTGGTGTGATGGTTATGGACCAGGTTTAGGGAAGTGATCGAATGGAGGTTATGGATTGGGTTCAGGTAACTGTGGTGCGATGGTTATGGACTGGGTTAAGGTAAGTGAGCGAACGGACTGGGTTAAGGTGAGTGTGTGGTAGTTATGGACTTTAGGGTTAGGGCGCGGGTGAGGTGAGTGTGCGGTAGTGACAGAATTTAGGGTTAGGGGCAGGTTAAGTGAGTTAGGGTTAGGGCACCGGTCAAGTAAATGTGTGATTGTGTGGATGTCAGGGTTAGGGTGAGGTAGGTGAGTTAGGGTTAGGGAGCTGGTAAGGTGAGTGTGCGATAGTTAGGGACCTTAGGGTTAGTGTTGGGTTAAGGTAAGTGGGTAGCTAGTAGTGTATGTCTGGTTTAGTGTAGGGTTTCGTGAACTGTATGTGCGTGGATTATTTATTTTGGTGTGCTTGAGTTGTGTGTGTGTTTGTTGGAACAGCGAATTTTTTCCCAGGGAAAAAATTCGCTGTTCTGACTGTTCGGTTTTCTGGTGTTTC